>NC_091755.1:56457484-56597484 GCF_043380555.1 Nothobranchius furzeri | reverse complement strand
AAGGAACCATTAATAATTTACCTACAGGACACCTCTAGTTCAACCTTTAGTTCTGGTCATTGGTGCTCAGCAGAGAGCAAAGTGTTGCTGAATGTCACGAGATGTCAGCAAAACTTCGTGTGTATTTCTATTTTAAACAGATTAAAAAGTCATTTTTTTAAAAACGGCGTTCTGTGAGATAATAAATACGATCGTGGAAGACCAGTAAGCAGTCTACTATGATTTTATATCACTTGGAAGTTATTATGATAAAAAATGATTGTAGACACGAGAGAGGTCACTTATTACAACCTGAGTTGTCAGTGTTTTATCACAACCTTTCATTTTTAATCACTTTTTGATCTGTGTCGCAAGTTACTGAGCCATGTAATCACACTACTTTACCGAGTAATTAATGAAAAAATAGTAATAATAAGTAAAGACCAAGTCTCATTGCTGAGCAGTTTGTTTCCATTTGTGTCATTTTCCAATCCAATCCAATTTTATTTATATAGCGCATTTAAAAACAGCCTGTCAGCTGACCAAAGCACTGCACAGAGTTAAACCTAAAAAGCCATTCAAATTCACATCAAAGGCAGCAGAAGTGTGCAGATTATGTTTTGGTTTGAAAAGAATGGCCTCGGTCTTATTGTCATGGAACTTCAGGAAATTGTAAGCTAGCCAGGTTTTAATTTCTGAGAGACAGTCTGAGAGCTGAGTAATGGAACTTGACTGATTTAAAGCCATATAAATTTGACAGTCATCGGCGTAAATGTGATAATGTAAGCCCCGTTTAGCAATGATGATTCCCAGTGGAAGAATATATAACGAAAAGAGGAGTGGACCTAAAATAGAGCCCTGGGGAACTCCCCAGGGGAGCGGGACAAAAGGAGAAGAGCAATGATTTTGAGGTGGAGTTGAGTGATTGTGTAGCTTATTCTTGTCTAACTTAAAAAACGTGATCTACATTTAAGAAGGCGTGTCTCAAAAGCTTTGATTGCTTTTTATTTCCACCAAATTGATTGTTTTGTTTTTTTTTGGCTGATAGTAATATAACCCACCACAACTTTTCCATTTTTGTCAGGGCATGGGGGCGGCAGCCTAAGCAGACGTATGACTAGATTGATTAGCTAACTGCTAGTCTGAGCCCAACCAAGACAAACCTGTGTTGCTGTTGTTATAAGATGTATCCAATCTGGTCAGTTTTACAGCAGTTCATGCAAATGTTATTTTATAAACTTTTACAAACATCATATGGTTATTTAAGTGGAATTCTATAGTTATTTTACTTCTATAAATTTCACAAGTAGCAGTAATATGTTTGTGCCACATGTTCAAAATAAACAAATCATCATCGTCATCATCAAAAATGTTGCACTTCAGGGTTATCCAGAATGTCTTTGTATTTCCACAAAAATCACTATGATGTAAAAAAAAAACAGTAGAAGTTATTTCAACAATTAGGGATGCACCGATACCGATACTGGTATCGGTATCTGTGCCAATACCAATACCAGTATCGGTAAAAGTTAACCGATACCAGGAACCAATACCAATGCAGTTGCTTGAAAATGGCTTCACTGTAACTTGTCATTTCTGTTCACCTAATATTTTAGTTTTGTGATGATTTCCATTCATATATTTTACTTTTTATCTACCTCACAGTGTTTTCCTGTTGAAAGCAGAGAAGAAAATAAAATCTGTATTCCAAATCATTGCATTTTTTGTGTGTGGTGGAAGTATCGTTATCGGTAATCGGCATCGACGAGTACTCAGATCCAAGTATCGGTATCATATTGGTTTGGGGAAAAAAGGTATCGGTGCATCCCTATCAACAATGCTGCATCACATTTTTATGGTTATAAACGTAGATATAATAAAATATGCAGGTTTAAACAATGTTTCAGTTTTTCATGAAATACCTGGATTAAATCTACAAAAACAGAATGACACTAAACGTTTTTAGACTTTTTTCTTATGACATCACAACACCAGACTTTTAACGAATGTGTAAAAAAAATACGTATTATTTTTAAGCAGAAGTTTTATTTTGCTTCTTGATTTTAAAACCTAATATTAGAAACAAAGTGGTACTTTTACAAAAATGACAGCCAATCTCGTACAGTAGATATTTACAGATAAGGAAGTTCGGAGTTCTAACTTTATTCTCTGAATTCCCTCATTATCTCAGAAATCCTAATCAGAGAATAAAAGAAAACCTTTTTAGTGTCTCTAATTCTCTCCACTAGATATTTTTTTTTAAATGCCTTTTTTCATTAGGTCCTGTAAGAGTTGTGGCTTTAAACAAGTTTTATGTAGTTGGACGCAGGAGACCTGATATAGTCAAAGCTGTGTGGACGTTTATAACCATCGTGTCCTATATCTCTAATCCTTGGCGCTGACCTTCCTCCTCCTTCATCTTAACACTTTGACTAGATGACAGTTTCTGCAAAAATAGTTCGGTGATGAACAACAAAATGGCTAAACAAGCCAATGAGTCATCATGACTGATTTTATTTTTTATTCCCTGCTGATATTCAGCCTCAGACATTTCGACAGCCCGTTACTTAGAGACACACACGTATATTCAGCTCCGACATGTCAGGACTAATTTGTGACAGTTCTGCATTTAACCTTTGTCCCGACACACTTCAGCTGCACAAAAGAGCAGAAATATAGCCAGAGGGGTTAAAGGAGGGAGGGGGTAACTTGTTGCTGTGTAATTATTACGGGACGACGAACGTTGTGTCGTGAGGATTTGTGACTCTGAGTATAGCCAGAGTTTGAATTCGCGAAGCAAAGTGAGTAGTCGGGCTAGGGGGGTGGACGTCAGAGGACGGGACAGGTTTTAGGATGTTAGCGCCTCACCGGGGGGTTGAAACAGCAGAAGAAGGAGCTATGAAGTTGACATGAAGTGTTTTTCGAATGGCCCATTTACTGTGTAACCCAAAACCTCGGAGTAACACTGAGACGCTTTGGCCCGGAGTGAGGTGACAGCCTATCACACAACACATGGCTCAGTCAGGCTGCTGAAGGATTGTTTCACTACAAAACTCATCTGTTTGTCTGTTTTTGGGGAGTTTAGGAGCTCTAGTGTGTGCGCCCGTCATGGGGAGGGTGATCTGTACGTCGCACACAAACACCACACTGTACAGCAATGGCGGACATCCAGCACAATGACGGGTTTTGTCCAGAATTTCCTACAAAAAAGTTCTCTGTAGTTTTCATCTTCTCTCTGCTTCCTACCCATGTCTTTCAGTAAGTCTGTACATACTTATAGTATTTAATAATATGTTTAATCTTTGTTTTATCTAAAATAATTCAGATTTTGTGTGAAAGTTTGTTTTTCTTACAAAAGGAACATTCTAACCTCCCATATGAAACACTGATGTGAGGTACTTTTGTTGTTTTTTACTAAAACATTCATACTTTTTATTTACACCACACTAAAGCTTCAGATGTTCTGCTAGTATTCTTTGTAGTAATCTTAGTAGATTTTGGAATAAACAGACGTGTTTGTACATCTGACAAGTACTTTGAAATGAAGCCAAAAAGTTCAACTCCAAAAAACGTTTTTATTTATTTACCTTTTTGGCTTTTAAAGGATGAATATTACATCTTTTTCCTCTGGTAAAAAAAACTTGTTTTTTTTCTTCTTTAATTTACAAAAGAGGCTAAATGATGAACGCTGATAGAAAAATGTCATTGTGAGGGTTCATTTGTGCTGCAGGTCATTCTGAATGTGTCAGAGTTTAGTATCGTCGCTCTCAGCGTTTAATCCAGCTGTTGAAGCGAGGATGCTTTTTCTTTTCTGGGTGGAGAGCAGGATGGACACGCATCGCCTGAGAGGAACGAACCAGCCACAGGTGGCTGCAGCTCCATGTATATCTCATCTCGTCTCGCAGTCCATCTCCATTTCATCTGCACACATCTTTAAAATTCACAGCCTGCTGCTCTCCTGAGGATTGTGTGTGTGTGTGTGTGTGCGTGCATGCGTGTGTGTGTGGGCACGCACAATTCACCCAGCCAGGTGGATGGAGGCTGTTGTGCTGTTGATGTGTGTAGAACAGAGCAACAGGGAGCTTCTTCAGTAGCCGTAGCTGCTAATTAATCACAGATATAGATGAGGTGGGGGAGTGTAATCACACACACACACACACACACACACACACACACACACACACACACACGCACACACACACACACACACATCAGACACTTTCTTCCTCATCTCCTTAGTGGCTTGCAGCCATTCTACGTGCTGTTGCCTGTCAGACCCACTCTCTATTTGCAGAGCTCCCCTCCCCTCTCTGATGCTATGATCTAACTGCAGACCCCCCTCATTCCTCCTTCATTTACACACACTCTTTCCAAGAGCAGAGGCATGCACACACATTTGCAGCACTGTGGCAACATGTGGGGTGTGTCGCGGCTGCAGTTATATGCATGTTGTTGTGAACAGAGCTCAGCACGGACTCTTGCCTCAGCCTTTGTGATGGAACGTGCTCAACCTTGCTGCTGATCCTGTGCTTTATTTTTCTGTCGCACACTCAGTCGAGGGGGACATCTGTTTTGGAAAACGGGAAAATAAAATCCGTAAAATCCTAGAAAACAAGCACACCCTGCCTCTCTAGCCCTGTTCTGTCACTAACGGTTTCACTCTGAGGGAACAAGGGCCAGGAGATAAACGCGGGAGGTTGAAGACAAAAGGAACATAAATAAGACAATCGTGGAGTGATAAAAATTTTAGCGAGTTGGTGGAAGAGTTTCGGATCTTTCCAGTCACATTCTCTGGGTCAAAGTTCCCCTGCAGCCAGAAACGCGTTCTGATTGGCTGCGGAAAGGTGAAATTAAAACCACAGTAAACTTTTGACCTCGCAGGAACTGTGGAGAGGAACGCCCATCGCTGTATCCAGAGCGAGCATTTCCCCTCCTCCTTGTTCTTCTCCACACTGCTGTTCTCCTCCACCTCGCTCCTTCTACCCTGCACTCCCCCTTTACTCCTCCCTCCAGTTCCTTGTCATTTGCTGTTTTATTGTTTTGCTTCCCTTTAGTGTAAATAATTTCTCCTTTTTATTCACCACTACTCTTTTTTTTTCCATTTCCAAGTCTTTTCCACTGTCTGTCCTTCCCCCTGATGAATTTGTGCCTTGCTGCATATAGCCTGATGAGAGGGAGGGAGGCACAGAGGAGGAAAGCGCAGGGGGGAAGGGTATAGAAGGGGGAGGAGACTGCTAGGGAAGGGGGTGGGGGTGGGAAGAGGAGAGGTACAGCAGCAGCAGAAGACATGGTGAGAGAAAGAGGGCAAGAGAGAGAGATGGGCGGGAGGAATGCAGGTTTGTTGTGCACAAACGGTGCTCTGTAGGAGAAGAAAATCCAAAGAGGAGAGGAGTGAATGTATAAATAGACATGTAACTGTGGCTCTGACTCAGATCTGCTGAGCAGCGGGGCGGGGAGAGCCCATTTTTACTGCTAATGGTTTCTCTCATTACACATCAAACGGCTGGAAGGGTGTGTGTGTGTGTGTGTGTGTGTGTGTGTGTGCAGCTGATTTTAAATTATTTCCACAAGCCCACTAAAAGAGCAGTCCAGTCGCTGCTCTGATGCCTCGTGCGCGCACATAGACACAAAAGCATTCAGTCTGCGTTTGCTCGGTGCAGCAAATTACCGTCTAATTGTTGCTGCTGTGTGCATGGAGAGTGTTTAGTGAGGACAGGCGAGGGCTGTGATCGGTGAGCTGACACGTAGCCAGCACCTTTACATTTGGAACAGCACGGTTTCACCCACTTCAGTTTAGAGGCTGCAACTGCGTGGAGAAAATGCTGCAGGCAGGTCGGCTCTTTTGTTTTGTCGCTGGGGTTGAAAAAAGGAAGGGCAAACTAAGAGGAGGAAGTTATTGAGTTAACCAGACAAAGCCAGAGCGAGGCAGTGAGAGCAGTAAAGGCAGAGAGACTGACTCGATAGATGAGTGTATGAGCGCTGTGCTGCCTGCCCCTGCTGCACAGTGCATAGGCACCATATGGTCCTGTAATATATGGACGACAAGTTGGTCCTGCATCCCTAAATCATCTCTGTCCTCACCACCCCCTCTTACATTACAGCCCGCTCTCTGATGCCTTACCAGGTAATTACTTCACCCAAGAGACAGCCCATTAGATCACACACACGCACGCACACACACACACACGCACGCATGCACACACAAAACAAGCGTGCATCACAAACCAACACAAAGTTTGATGTCATCGTTCTTAAAGGGAGAAAAAAAGAGATTGTTATGGATGAGCAAAATAAAATTCTCAGGATTTTGCTCTGCTGATTTACTCCTTCTACCTGATTTTAACGATTTAAAGCAGCCAGTGTGTGTTTTCCCCTACTCATTTTGTTGACTTCCACTGATATCAGTAGAATTTGTGTGTGTGTGCATGCGTGCGTGCGTGTGTGTGTGTGTATGCATGTTGCCATGCAGTTTCCCCGCCTCTCCTGCATGTGCTTTTGTCTGTGGGAGTGATGGATGGCAGGCAGGCGGCTAATGTGATTTAGATGCTTACATTGTGTGTGTGTGTGTTTGTCTTTATATGCTTAAGTGGACAAATTTTAACTTTTAACCTGTAGTTTGTGGATATTTCCGCATTGTGGGGACATTTGGCTGGTCCACACAAGGACAAAATACCCTTAGATATGGTTTAGAGGGATGGTGTGAATTAAGTGAAGGAGTTGAAGTGTCTCGGGGTCTTGTTCACGAGTGAGGGGAAAGCTGGAGCGCAAGATCGATAGGCGGACTGGTGCTGCATCTGCAGTGATCCGGGTGTTCTACCGGTCTGTCGTGGTGAAGAGAGAGTTTTGCCAGAAGGTGAAGCTCTCGATTTACTGGCCGATCTACGTTCCTACCCTCTCCTATGGTCATGAGCTTTGGGTAGTGACTGAAAGAACCAGATCGCAGGCACTGAAATGAGTTTCCTCCGCAGGGTGGCTGTGCTCTCCCTTAGAGATAGGGTGCAAAGCTCTGTGATCCGGGAGGGGCTTAGAGTTGACTCGCTGCATTTCCACGTTGAGAGGATCCAGTTGAGGTGGCTCGGTCATCTGGTTAGGATGCTTCCTGGACGCCCCCCTGGGGATGTTTTCCAGGCATGTCCAACTGGTAGGAGGTCTAAGGAAGACCCAGGACACGCTGGAGGAACTATGTCTCTTGCCTGGCCAGGGAACGCCTTGGGCTTTCCCTGGAAGAACTGGCCCAACTGGCTAGGGAGAAGGAAGTCTGGGCCTCTTAGGCTGTTGCCCTCGCGACCTGACTCTGGATAAGCAGATGGATGGATGGATGGTTGTTTGTTTGTTTGTTTGTTAAAGTTAGGGTTAATAAAAGAACAGCATTGGTTATGGTTAGGGGGTTAGGCATAGTGGAGTCCCAAAAAAGAATGGAAGTCAATGGAGGATCCACACAAGGGTATAGAGACAAGTGTGTGTTGCTAGATCTGTGTGATTGTGTACCTTTCTTCCCTGTCCTTCTTCCCCCTCCTCAGTCATTTTTTTCCTTATGCCTTGCAGTTTTTGGACTCTGAGCAAATAAATAGCAGGAGGAGGATGTTTATGTGGTAGATGTGCTTCTTCACTGTCAGCACAGAAAAGAGGAGCATGAAGAGTGAGGTGAGAAGGAAGGCAAAGGTGGATGAGGAGAGGGTGTTCTCTCAGTAAGACCTGACTGATGAGTTACTGTGAGCCCCTCATGGTCTTTATTTATCCTCTGCCCTTTTTTTTGTTTGACTGGGCATAGCTTGACATTAGTCTGCATGTAGTTATTTTGCTTCTGAGAAAAATGTGTGAAGTTACTGTTTTATTACAACTAATTTTAGTTTCATTTCAAATCTGCCATCTTTCTTTGAATGACCTTCAGTCTCACAGCTTAAGCCAGACTTCTGGCTAAACCACTTCTCAAATTTTTAATGCCAGGCCTCTCAAATTAGAAACTTTCTAGCACTCTCCAATCTCCACACAACTGTACCTAAAAGGGTGACTAGTTATTAATTAACTTAAAAACATCCAATATTCATTTTTTGTGTCATTAACAATAAATAATTTAGCCTGCAGTTGGCTCCTTTGGATTGCGTTGGCCTGTTTCAACCTCTCAGCATGACTCCCACTTGGCTCGCCTCACCTCTACTCTACATGGTTTGGGTGGTTTTCTGTTTATCGGAGAAACAGCTCTCGTGGTTAGGCGGGGGGGGGGGGGGGGGGCAACCCCAGAGATCGAAATGTAGTGCCAAACTGTGGAGGACATGATTGTGATGCCAACCTTTCTCCATAGTCGGTGTCTTTTTTCAGACACCGAAGAGAAGAGACCCACAAAAAGCTGCGAGCAGTGAAGTAAAAATCTCTGGAACAACTTGTCATCACCAATGGTCTCTGACGTTGCGTCTTCAGCACGCTTGGAGGTGGCAACCTGGTACTCAATGCTAATGGAAACACCTTGGGACTGGGTTGAACCAGGTTGAGCACCCTTTCTGTGCGACACACACACACACACACACACACACACACACACACACACACACACACACACACACACACACACACACACACACACACACACACACACACAACAGATGAACTAGTTGTAGAACATTCGAAGTTAAAATCATGAGAGGGTGCCAGAGGGTGTGTGTCAGCCGATGGTCCCTCAAGGAAGTACCACAGCTCAGCAAATGGTGACAAGTTATGAATGGATATCCAGGATATCATTAAGATCCATGCCGTGGTTTGTGAGATATTCTACTTATAATGGAACAAAAGTACACACAGACTTTTGCTTTTTGGTTGCAGTTAAAAATAAAACCCTCTAAGTTTCTTTTTAGAACCAACAATAACGTTAAATCTGTCCACAAAACCCAATATTATCACCGTATTAATGGCAGTAATGAGTCTGTGCCTTGTAAAAAGAGCTGCAATAACATCCATTCTCTGCAAAAGAACAAAAGCAACTGCAGGTTTTTGGCAGTATTATTGAGTGCCTTTATTACTGAGGCTCAAATCACTTAATCACAGGATTAGTGGCTTAGTGTTGTATTGTTCACTAACTCTGTTCTATAAAGTTATTTCTTTTCTTCTTGTAACCAAGTCTTCTCTTAAAAACTTGAATGGTTCACTAATAACAGAGGGCTTCATGGTGCCAATGTGTCTTTAATTTCTTTCAATTTTTATATTATTATTATTTAATTTAATTTATTTATTTATTTGTAGAATCAATCCAAACAAGAAAGGCACAAACTGTTAATACTATAGTGGAACTCCAATATTCGGCCTAAACTAATACATTAATAGACTTGCAGCATCGATGATGTAATTACCTCCCCTGTAATGCATAGACTGTTGCTATGACAGCAGATTAATGATCAGGGGTGTAGTTAATATTAGGAATTGTGCCATTGATTAAACTGTTCCACTAATTAGAGATGTGTATTGGTGAAATTTTGGCGATACGATGCTTATGACGATACAGTAGAGACAACGATATATCACGATATATTGCGATACATTCAGTCAGACGTCATTAGTGATTTTCTTTTAGGCTGAATTTATTGTAGGAAAATTCAATACAGTCCAAACTGATACTTAACATGTCTAACATGAGGTATCTAGGAAAATTCAATACAGTCCAAACTGATACTTAACATGTCTAACATGAGGTATCTGAACCATAATAGAGGGATTTACATTTCAGCTGTGGAAACAAAACCCACTGCACCCTGGTGACAGCTAGCGGTCAGCATTTGAATTGCACCCAAAGAAAACAAAATACACAAATGTTTGCCGGTAAATTCTTCCCAAAATTATATACACAGCTTTTTATCGATATATCGCAGGAAAAAAAATTACGATATATTGCCATATCGATATTTTTTGATACATAGATTTATAATATCACTATAATATTGCTGGAAAAGTATCACAATATTTTGCCATAATCAATATTTTCTTACATCTCTACCGCTAATTAGAATAAACCGTTGTTGCCACATTGCTGAAAGATTCCTTGATGCTGTTTTACACAACTGTTCTCCTTTGATTGTAGCAGACGTTGACAAATGAAGACATGTTGAGTGTATTGGCTTTATCTGATCGGTGCTGTTTTTTGGCTCTGGAACATACTGACACAAGACAATGTATCCTCTCATCTTATTGTATTCCTGTTCCTCTATCCGCTGAACAGAGGGTCAGGATGTGGTTTAAGTAACTGATGTTAAGTTAAACCTATTGCAAACAGACTTACTAAACACTCCGTGTTGAGAATTCATTAAACTTTCAACAAAAAACAAGCGATGGACCTTTATTTGCCTATTTTTTTTACACCCTTAACAGTTATTTGGTTAGAAATATGATGAAATTCTCATTGAGCAAGCCCCAGGCTGCACCAGAAATGCTACAACTAGCTACTGCTGCTATTAGCACTCGAAAATAAACAAATAATTTGGTGTAATAGTGGTGGAAGAAAAGGTTGGGCAATTGGACAAAATATTCAACCATCAGTGATAAGCCAAACCCTTTGCAGATAATTTTTAAATGAGTGATGTTCTTTTATGCTTATGAATTGATCTTGCGGATGGAACATTGCAAACTTCCACATCAAATTAGCATATTTTTTGCAACACTTGTTCTATGTACATATAGATATTACACATCATTTGAAAGCTAGGGTTCTTATGATTCCAATTATATATGGAAGTCAAGGATTCAACAATAAACATAGACATAGTAAACACTGCTGTCAATCCACTTGGAAATTCAAAATAATGCTCACCGTACAAAGCCTCTGTAACGGAATCAAGTGATGTAACTATCTAAAGTTGTATTTTAATACACTGTTAGTAGTTCACTTTTTATAAACAGAAGAATAGGCTGTTTTTATCATCAGGGAGTTTAATTAAACACTCTGTGTTGACTTTGAGACAAGAAAAGAGAGAGAGATGGGATCGTTTGAGAATCTTTAATTTCTGAATTATAAATTCTAAACAATCTACCAGGACTAACTCTGTGATGAATGAAAATGGATTCGGATGTTGTGTTGGTGCGTGTGTGTGTGTGTCTGGTTCAGATTCTCTAGGCTGACGTCAAAGAATCTGGTCGTCTTTGTTATGACTAGATATCACGAGGCTTATAAAGTGATGACATGAGCCGCTATTTTGCCGTGTACGTACCCAGTGGGGGTCTCCCAGGTAGATCAGGAAATGCCAGGTCTGGAGACCTCGGATGTACGATGGAGCTGTCGGTGCAGCGATCACAACGTTTCAAAGCCCGTCTGGAGGGTCGACCCCGGTACCGTTCGGCGGCGTCAGCAGGTGCTCTTATTTTGAAAGGACGTCGTCTGGTTGTTAAACGACGAAAATCTCCCGCTTCACAGTTCTTAGTTTAAAGAAGAAAACACATCTGGCCAGGCTGCGCTTTTCTTTAGGATGATGGTGAATAGAACTGAAGTCAAAATGGAACTGACTTAAAAATGGCGTTGCCTTGTTTTATATCTCTGGATTGTTGATAAGTTGTAGTAAAGTGGATTGGACACTTGAAGTCAACACCAGATTCTCCTGCGGCAGCCGAAAGCTCTGATTGGTTAGAACAATGTGTCATGCGTTTCTATGGAGATGAGGATCAGTATGTCTGTGCCGTAGTCCTGTTTTCATTAAACATAATTCATGACATATTTATTTCACAGATCATTCACTTGATTACCTCATATGATTGATAGAATAGAGCTCTCTCCCAAAAGAAATGTTTTTACATCCAGAAGTCCTTTTAAAAGTACTTCAGTAATTTAAATAGTTATAGTCTTGCATTCACAATCCAACATAATTTATAGATGAAAACATTCAAAATTTCCCACTGATGGATCTTTTAATATCTCCATTAACATCCAAATCTTAGCTTCAAACGTTTGAGTGACATCTTCCTGAACAATTGTGTAGATTTAAAAGTGTTCAGATTGAATTTTAGTAATGTTAATTAATAGTGCAATGTCCAGGAACTCTAAAAGGGGTAACTAAAGAGGATTTATGGTGTGCACAAAACAGACACTGAATTTATGTGTCTGCATCCCAATATATGTTTTTATTTAATTTTTAATGATGCACCTTCTTTTTTTTATCGTTTCACATCGTGTGATAAGTGTATTTGTAATAAATCCTTTGTGTTAACTTATGTCTTAACTGTCAACTCTATATATGTTTATGCTTGTGAATAGGGATGTGTATTGGTGAAATTAAAAAAATAAATAGTTTCTACCTATATCTCAGCATAGCAAGGATTCTTTTGAGCGGAGAGGACGCAGAGCGCTGATCTCCAGGCAGCTGCATCCTGTGCATGGCCACAGTAACATTCACAAAGTGGCACCATCAGAAAATATAATTAACACACAATCGTTCATGTCTGCTCAAATTCAGAATTTCAAAATTTAAGATTTTGTCATACCTGACGCGCTCCGCTGCAGAACAACTCATCACCTGTGGTCCAGTAACTTCACCCACCGGCAGAGCCATGCAGCGCACATTCCAATCCAATGCTTTGCAGTCGGTAGCCTTTGAAGTACTTAGTTCAAAAGTAACTCATGAGGTGAAAAAGTAGAAAGCCAGGCAACAGTGTTTCTGCAGGTTTGAGAGGAGATGCAGAAAGAAGAGAGACAGACAGGACAGGAAAGTAGTCAAATAAAAAACAGGAAAACAAAAAGCGCTTGAAAAGGAAAATGTAGGTAGATTCATCCCACTACACGACAGGGCGATGTTTTAGGAACAAAAGGATGCCAAGTCTTTTAATGGAAATAAAAGTTGTCAGTCTACAGAGGGCTCAATTGTGTAGACACCCTAAAATCGGAGTGAAATGAAGATGTGGCAGGCTAGTCCTTCTGCAACTCATATTGCTTTTCAGTATCTTGTGTGGCCCCCACGAGCTTGTGTGCATGCTTGACAATGTCGGGGCATGCTCCTAATGAGCCAACGGATGGTGTCTTGTGGCATTTCCTCCCAGATCTGTGTGAGGGCATCCCTGAGCTCTTGTACAGTGAGGATCAACCTGGTGCCGCCTAATGGACCGAAACATAATGTCCCACAGATGTTCTATTGGGTTTAGGTCAGGGGATCGTGAAGGCCATTCAATTGTTTCAATCCCTTCATCCTGCAGGTACTGCCTGCATACTCTTGCCACATGAGGCCGGGCATTGTCGCTGATCGCTTTAACTATGCTACAGGCTCAGCGGTACATAACGCTACTGCTCGTCCGCCACCGGAGAGGAGAGCAAGATAACTTCTGTTTACCTCCCGCCATGTTTTCGACTCGTCCTGAGCGTCTGCAAAGGCGGAAAGACGTCCCAACGAAGTTATACACATGCACAGTGGGCGTTATTTTACTCTTAAGAATCCAAATGAGTGTGTACATGGACATCAATCGGAATGATGATCGGACAAAACCACCTCTCTCAATTGGAATGGAATTTCATTCCGATTGGGCCGTATTGGACCAGAATATTCCGACTGACATGTTTAGATGAAAAATTTTTGATCTGATAGGCATTCATTCCAATTACTTGTGCCCATGTAAACGTAGCAACTGTCACTTTTTCTTGTAGACCCCCACTTTAGAGATCAGAACTATATCTTTGAAGTTATCAAAACGTGATCCTAAACTTTAGTTTTAACCCTAGTTTATAGTACCTCTTTTGTACTGCAGACAGTTTTTAGGATTAAATATGTGCTGTAGCACATTGTGTTGTGCTGTGAGTTTACTTTTCCTCCACCCTCTTGGTAAAGATGACTCATTCAAATGTCTGCTTCTGTTTTTGAATATGGAAATCTTAGTTTGATGACAGCCAACAGCAGACATACCCTGAAAGGTTGGACGTGTTTAGTTTTAGGCTTTCTGAACCTGTTTGTGCCTTCAGACGGACACTTTGCCTCTGCCTTTCTCCAGTTTCCACCCCTCCTTTTCCTCTGAAGTGTGAAGTTTTGAAGCAGCAGGCTCTGTGCTGTGATAGCAGTAACTCATCTAAAGATGGAACATTCCCTCTCACTTTGTCACTGAACTAAGGAGTAATTTGTTTCCTATGAAAAGGATGGTAAAGAACAATATAACATCAAAGCAGTGTTGAACAGCTGTTAAGATGGGGGCGTGGATGATGGAGACTGGCACTTTCTGTTCCGTGTGAATAACAGTGTTCGGTGTTGTGCAGGGGAGCTAAGAATGGCTCCCCTCTCTGGTACCCCTTGTCTGTGGAAGCAGTCTTTTTTATTAGCTTCTGTGGCTTGATTTGTTTAAGGGGAGTCAACGTGGCAAGTTTGCTGGGTTTGTTGGCCCAAGACTGGGTGAACAAAGACTAAACTCTTACATTCTTCACTGTGCCGTTGTGTATACAGCCAGAAAACACGAGTCCTTTTCTTCTTGGTTATTATACATGCATATGGAAGAAATCGTACAGTAAAAACAGCAAAATAAGTAATATGAAGTAAAAGAGACAGATGAAACTGACCAAGAAACTTTAGGATCTGTGTAAATGTTCTCTCCCTTAATGAGATATCTGAATGGGAGTTAAGAGGTCTTGTAAAGGCAGAGATTATTTCACTGGACGTAAAACTATATCTAATACCTATATAGTACCCATCTTGTTTTAGTTTGTCACAACAAATTCTGACTATTAACAGTTTGCTACTCATAAGTTAATCTTTTTAATTAAAAATAAAGGATGATTAAGCTAAATGTTAGCTCCTTGCAGTTTGGGTTAATTGCCAGTGTTTCAAGCTAAACGTAATCAGATTTGATGAGGGATTGAAAAGGATTGGGATTTACTAAGAGGATTTGAACCTAGATTCAAATTCAAGAAAATTTTATTTAGTATTAATGCTTTTTAATGTTTCCTGTTTGGTTGTGATTGTGGCACAGGCTAGCTTCATTACATCGGCAGCTTTTTAATGGCAACAATATTTTGTTTCTTTAAAAGTGAAACTGTTTATGTTGATGACCCTTGAGGCTTGGCCTGATTGGATAAAGATTCCCGTAAATGGTTTTCTGACAGACATACTGTAAGCCCTGCTTTAAAGCTGGATTGCAGGACCTTTACATAAAAACAAGCGTCACAAATGTTACATAAAGTAGTTCATATGATGCTGATTCAACCTATCTGTGCTTTTTAAATGTCAGTATTTTAGAATTTCCTGTGATTGTGGTAAAATGGAAACATTCAAATGTTTTACATATCAGGCAACACTCAATATAATCATTAAGTCTTAAAATTTGTTAAATACAACTTCAACCCACGCCTTGTGGCGATTCGGTCCTTACTTAAATCACACTGAGACAGGAAGAAAGCACCATGGGCTTGTCTGGAAAGTATTTGAATGGGGATATTGAGTCCACCATAAACTCTTCTGTGTACCAAAATGTTCTAAAGTCAAATGTGAGGCCATCTGCCAGACATTCGATGCTTGGCCAAAATCAAGCCTCCCATCAGGACAATGATCCCAAATACATTTACTGCAGAGTAGACAAGAAAGGAAATAAAAATCCAGTTCTGAACCCCACTGAAACGTGTTGGGAGTTTGAGGAGACCCGTGCATAAACAAATGATTGGAAAAAGAAAAGCGAAAACTGTGAAGAAGAGAAAGGAAATCATCAATTTTAGGACATTTAGTATTAGAAAGGCCAGTGCAGCATTCCATTTCCCCAACACCACCACTTCTTATAGTTGCATTTTTATTAATTTATGCTAAAGATTATGGAAGTGGAGATTAATCCATTTGTTAAATGTGAACAATGCAACTGGATCGAAAGAGCAACCTAGCACTAATGAAGTTCTTGGATTAAATCGAATGGTGTATTATGTCATTGCATTCATAAAATATGATCTATTCTACTAAAAACTAAACAAATAAATCACCAGCCACTTTGCTGTTTCTTCACGTCTACTATGGCTAGGCGATATATAACATTTTTATAAGAGATATTGTCTGTACAAAAAGTAATGATGGACAATGTATTTGCACAGGTTGTGTTCAGATGTTTTGTGTGCCTGACGCACACTGCATGGAGCAATCCACCAATCCCAAATGATCTTATTCTTTTTGCAGAAACAGGCCAGGGGGGGTTCTCAAGGTGCCGATGGTTGTTTTTCGAATTCCAACTACTTTATGTGTCAATCAACAATTACAGCATGCCTCAATATATTCAAGCTACACGTGAGAATGGAGAGTGGCACTTCTGACTTATCAGACAATAATTGAAGATTTTGTTTCACCTGTTGGATCAAGTAAGATGTTGTTCAAAAATTTGAAGCTAATATGATGAAGCTAATGGAGGTTATGATGAGAAAGAGATGCACTTGAAGGGCATTTAGAATATTTTTGTTGGTATATTATGTTGGATTGTGAACAAGAGAATTTTTGTGGACTAACTAGGTTTTTAGACCCTGGCGGGTAGAAAAATCTGTTTTTGTTTCTGGCTTAGATCCCTCCTCACCAAAATAGACAGGTTTAGCATCTGCGTCACTGCAGACACTACACCGATCTGTCTGTCAACCCCTGCTCCCTCCGTCCCTCATTGGTCAACGAGACCCTGACACTTATACTTCCCCGCATGAGATAGGACCACGCCCCCGACCAAGAGATGATAATCCAGCCTATTGCAGTTGAGAACCATGGCCTCTGATTCGGAGGAGCCGATCCTCCATTGCTGCTAACCTCCCAGCGAGAGTTAAAGGTCAAAGTTTGATGGAGCTAAGAGAACCACATCATCCGCAAAAAGCAAAGATAAGATCACCAGGCCGCCTTGTGGTTGTTCCATCTTTTATTTTTTTGTCGAAACCTTTAGTTTATTATGTTTAGACTATTTTTCAAATTGGATACAATGAGAAAATTTCTACTACAGAAGTTGTTTAGCTTCAGAAGACAACAAGCCAGTGAAGATCACTGTGCACACCTCTTTGTTTCCATCTTCATTGTAGATTTCTTCTCATTCTTTATATTCGTTGTATAGGTTTGCCTCATACCTAATCTTCACAGAATAAATTAGAACCCCAACTAAAATAATCAGAATAAAACACATATTGACTGAACTCATTTTTTACTTTGTGGTCCTTCTGTAGTCATTCCTTGTTCTGAGTATACATTATTCTGTAGTTTGTCACCTATAGCAGTCCTTTTAGAGACAGTTGCTGTTTAAATTTTCAAAAAATGTCAGATGGCATTTAGAAATGCAAAAGAACAATTCATCGGTTTAGATTTAAACCAAATCATATAACATTGAAAGAGGAAGGAATCTCAAAAGGCACAACAAACTGACCAGTTAAATGTGCCTTTGCTAGTTCAAAATGTGGAAATGTCAGAGATCAGATTTCTGGTCTCTACTGGTACCTCCCAACAATCAAACTTGTATTGTCGAAGCAATATTTTTATTGAATCTTTAAGTGTCTTGTATGTGTGTAAGATGCTTATTAGGTTGCTTGAGTACGCTGGCAAAAAGACAAGTATGTGAACATTCACGCAGTACAGTTGGAGGATTTATTCAACGTGCTGGTGATGAGTTACTGAGGAGTGAAAGGAGATGAAGAGACGCGTCGGCTAGGAGCGCTGACTGAAGAAGGCCTTGGTGCCTGCGAGCCGAGCATTTCTCCATTGACTCGGAATCTTAAGCTTATTCACACTGCTTTTATATTCAAGGCTCTACGCCGGTATGAGCAGCACCACATGCCGTTGACTACCATTTGATTCACTGCAGCTTTCATGGCTGTGGCAAAGTGAGCACAAAGAGCTGTAATAATCACACTGAATGTTCTGTTGTCTCCGCTCGTAAATCTGTCAGCTGTAAATTCTCCCTACTTAAACTTTCATTCACTGGCTATAGTTTTCTACCCTTGCTATTAAAAGGAAACATAAGTTGAAGGAGGGTCTTTGTTGGTGTGTGAGTCCATACATCACCTAAACTAGAGCACCCACCCTCCTTTCTTCTCCCCCCCAGCCCATACACACTCCGAGTCCTCATCTGCTCCCAATCATGGGTGCAGCCAGTGGTCAAACACACACTCACACACGTAAACATACACAATGCAGCCGTTTAAGGCACAAGCTCAGCAATGAAAGCACACACTTGGACTAAACTTTGAGATCTCGTCGTAAACGTGCTGCTTGACGTGATTTCAATGTCCTGTAGTTAAAAACAAATTGACCTATGTGCAACTACACTTTTGTGTAAAATGATAATTTATTGTAATCTAAACTATCAGAAGTGTATGCCTACAGCTAAGCCTTAATCCTCCAGGAAGAAAATCACAATTTTGCCATTAGGTCTGCACATTTACCAGAGATGTCACATCTGTTGATATCCTAGCAGGGTTTGGACCCCATCATGGTATATAAACAAGCACATAACCACTCACACAAATGACAGACAAACGTGAGAGATGCTGATGTGCTTTACTGATGATGGGGTGTCATGGAAACGCCTAGCGTTCACATGGTTACGCACTGTTTACCCCTACAGGACACGCTCTCTTGTGATTGTTTAGAGAGAACGCTTGAGCTACTACATCATCTAGCCTGACCAGAACACACACACACACACACACACACACCCTTGTTCTGTATCCTTGAGTGAACCCTCCATTGACTTCCATTTATTTAAGTGACTCCACTATGCCTAACCCTAACCCATGCAGATCTATTCCTAATCTAAACTAAAAGTTAATTCACACCATATCTCTAAAACCAAGTTTCAGGGTATTTTGTTATTGTGTGGACCAACCAAATGTCCACACACTACTGGTTAAAACTTAAATTGTGTCCACTTAAGCATCTAAAGTACACACACACACACACGTTATTGGAATTAGCTCCTTGATTTAGCCTAATAGTTTGTTTTTGTCCTCCCGCTCTGAGTCCGTGATGGGTGGAGAAACTTTGCCAATAAAGTATTAGAGTCAAATCTGCTAGTTTACCTCCGGAGTGCTTAAGTCAGTTGAGAGATGTGGGGGCAGTCTTTGTTGTTACAGTTGGAGCGACAGGCTGAAATCAGGATCTGGTGTTGTCACTTTCAGGTTTCAAATGTTCTGTAACACTTGGACTTCAGCATGACTTCTAATGTGTATGTCTGTGCATGTGTGCATTTTGTATTGTTGCGAGAGTGGTGTGCATCGATGCAAAAAAAAAACACACACGGTAGAGTATGCACTCTGCACACGTGCTCCTATAATGAAGACAAAAGCACAAAGCCGACCTCGTCCCCAGTTCCTTTTTCTCATTAAGCCAATAACGCTGCTTCCTTTGCAGACGTCTTCAGGCTGCTGATTAATAATGCTACTTGTTATTCATTGATACGGTTTTAATGAACTTGCACTGGTGAGCAGGAGTGATAAACTTTTTCTTCATGTTTGTTTTTCCTCCAGAGGCGACTGATCATCCCACATAGGACCACGCCCCCAGAGTGAGGGGAGGTGGGGCATCTTACCGTCTGTCATCTTGGCGCTGTCACAAGGTGGGCTAACATCCTGTATGGTTGTCATGGTAACAGCCTGCTGGGTTTAGGTTGAGCGGTTTGTCCGACTCAGTTTCTACTCGTTGCCACACTCTTGCAACATCCCTCTCGACCAGAGCACGGAAATGTCGCGTGTTTTTCTCAAGCAAGTGTTTCATGGAGGAGTTTTCTTTATTTCTCTCTTTGTGTGTTTGTGTTTGAAGGTGGAAAATATTTCCAGGATGGGGGGTGGGGTGGGGGGGGACTGTTTTCAGCCAGCTGAGAAAATCAGGAGCAGGAAGACAGCAAGGAGACAGGAGGAGAAATCAAATTATTCTCCGTGCTCTACCTGCCACAGAAGCTGAAAGAGAGCATTAATCTTTTCCCCCAATGTCTGCAGGTGACAACAACAGACACACACTCACACACACACAAATGTGCCCAGGCTTTACCAAACCGCACTTTCTTTTTCGTTCCTGTGCATTCTCACACAAACGGATCTGCAGACTTGCTGCCATTGCACAGACAGCAGGGGTGATTGTGTAAGGAGTGAAGTCAGTGTGTGTGTGGGGGGGGGGGGGGGGTAAACAGAGTTAGAATGAGGGAACGTGGAGTTCTTCCACACAGAGTTCAAATGTAAAGACAACAGTACATTGATGCATGTAGATACTGTTTTGAGTAAATGCCTAGCATTCCTTAAGGGGATGCTCATCACGTTAATGATAGGTGACCGACCTTTCCGAGTCAGCGGAGTCCAAATCACTTTACAGTGTGTCATTCATCCATTCACACACACATTCACACGCTGCTGAGCTACATAGTGTCCACAGCTGCCCTGGGGCACACTGACAGGGGTGAGGCTGCCAAGCACTGGCGCCACCGGTCCCTCCCACCACCACCAGCAGGCAAGGTGGGTTTAGTGTCTCTCCCAAGGACACAATAGCAGAATGCTCTGCTGAGAGTCAGGATCGACCCTACAACCCTCTGATAGCTCGAAAACCCGTTCTACCTCCTGAGCTCCGGCTGCCCACTGGTCTCATTTCATGCCCATTTGAAGTTTCAGTGCGTCGATAAACTGATGGAGCCGTCGTCGTTTTTGCTCGAACATCGTTAAGCACAGTCCCACTCAGAGTCAAGATCTCCAGCGAAAGTTTGGGTTGTGGGGCAGACGCCGACAACCTCGTCACGTTTTACTTTCATATTTGTAAAACTGGTTGATTTATACAGATTTTTGTGTTTTCTGAGGTTAGTCGTGGCACATCTTGAGTTGGGTGGACTCGAAGGTTAGTCACGTCATTGTAGATCTTCTGACAGTTTTGTTAAAACCCTTCTAGCCCTCTGATCAGTCTGGAGTCCATGACACTTTCAGGAAGCCGCTCAGGTTCTTGTTCGTGTGCGGTCGAGGTGCATTTTCAGTAACTAACTGTGGTTTTGACTTCCTTCTTCTTACCAACACAGCAGAGGGTTCTGGGTAATATCGTTCTTTTTCCACTCACTTTAAATCGATGTCATTTGGCTATAGTCACTAGAACCAGAGATAGTCTAACCGTGGATCTGTTGTTGCAGAGTTTACGCTGTTCTCTTAACCAATCTCTAAATGCCAGACAGATCTACACCAATCTGTTGGATTTAGTTTTTCTTTGACTTTGAGAGAATTCACTGATGATTTAGACCAGTTTAAGGCAGATCAGGTTATGCACCTCCTGTAGAGCCCGCCTCCCACTTCCTCCTGCCTCCTGATCTTGAATAAATGGGAAAAGGGGGTAGGATTTAATAAGCACTAGCTTCCTCCTACTCCTTTTCGAACAGAACATGATCATTTAATTTTTGTGTGATTATCAGTGTGATTTTATTTTTAATGTCTACAATGACTTTGTTATTATTACTATTGTTATAATAGTTATTTTTATTTTTATTATAATGTTCGAAATAAAGATTTAATTCATTCACTCCTCCTCTTGTACCAGTAGCCTGCCCTGATCCTTCTGCCTTTACAGTCCAATCATTTTCAATCACCAGAATTGACCACTAGTCTCTCTAAATGTTCAGTCTTAACCTCAAGATTTCACCAAGCTGAACTCTGAATGGAGCTTTAACATTTACTGAATTCAGTTTGGGGAACCCCCAGACGATAAGCGACGCCTTTCGGACAGGAATAATCCTCCCTCGGTTTAAGGCAAAGCACCAGCACCGCAGCCCGACGGAGCGTCACGGTGCTGTTTGTTGCTCACTTTTTCCCGCTCGCTCATCCTCTACCCCAGAAACTCTGTGCTGCATATTCTCGTTAGTTGCATTGTTTGTTGTTGGTATTTTTTTCACCCACTGCGTGACTCACTGTGCTGTGGGAGTTCTGTCATCTCTTCGCTGTGTTTCCTGTCTTCCCAAACCACGTTTTTGCTTTCAGTTTGTAGTCGCTGTATCCGTTTAGACTCTGCTTGGTCAGAGGCCTGCTGGTTTAGCTGATGTGAAAACACACATGTCTGAAGCTGAAGTGGAACTAAGACGTCCGGGTCGAAGCCAAGGAGACGGTTGTTTGAGATGACATCAGAAAAAATGTGCACCTATGACTCTGGAAAATTATTTAAGCTTATGCTTATTTTTATTTATTTGGCTGGAATGATATCTTATTGGTTTATAGTAAGAGGGCGGAGCTTTAAGCTTATACAGCAGCCTTCCACTAGGGGACCACTGGGATTTTCACACATGATGTATCTGATAAAGTGACTGATGTATACTTTCTAGAAAATTACAATCATCTCTCATAAAGAGACATTAAAACAAACAAAAACTGTCTGAGGGTTATCTCTGGTTTTACCGTGAAGCTGTAAACGGTGAGATTCTGCTGATATCCAGGGCCATCAGCAGGCTCGGGTCCTTCAGCAGAGCGCCGAGGTTCGGCTCCAACCCTGGTCAGCGATCCTACCGCCGTGCTCGTTTAACGACCCGGAAAATATGTGGGTCAGTGTGAAGGCAGCGCCCCCGGGAAGTCACTCGAGTCAAGATCAGGGTTAGGAGTCAGGTCAGGCAGGGTTCAAACCTTTTTCTAGCCAGGTGCATGAGCTGTGATGGTCCTAACGAGGAGCAGGCATGGCCTCACTAGAGCGGAGCTAGTTTAGACACTTCTAGATGGTGCTGAGCATTTTTTGGGGGGGGGGGGGGGGTCTGAACTGTCTGATGGAAATGGAGATTCTGCTGCTTCTCTGTACGCTTCTCCTCACGTGGTACCAACATGGAGGGTATTGAATTAGCCTGAGGATTGAAGCTCCACCTGTGATTTGCATCACTTGAATGTAATGAAAGTGTAAAAAGGTCAGATCGTTTTTCCTATCATGTAAAGTTTTATTGGTTTATTTGCTTCTTATGTGTGTTGAATTTGGTCAAAACTGTGTGACGTTCCAGCTTCAGGGGAACCAAACCACCATCCTGTTTTCACATCCATCACTCTTATTTCCCCTCGCTGCCCTCAATACTGCCATGGCCGTCTCCTCCTGCTCATCTCATTCCCTCTACCCCTCACTGCTTTATTGTGCCCAGCACCGCCCCGCCACCCCTCTGCCACCAGGCCCCACTGCCTGTAGCGTGTAATTGACTTTCTCCTCGTGCTGGAAAAAGCGGGCGGCCCGCGCCAGGCTGGAGGTGACCCATTTCCCTGGGGCATTCAGCAGCCTCCTAATCAACCATTCTCTGGGGCAGCCTCATTCACTCTGCAATTAGAGCGGCTCCCCCATTGAGAACTCCATCAATAGGCGAACGAACGAACGAACAGGCGGGATTGTAGGAGCAAAGACTAAGTTTCACTCAAACAGTTTGCTTTGGCGCTTTGAGTTCTGAGTACTCCGACTTTATACCTCCCCCCCAAACGCAGCCTTTGCTGCTTTTTGCCTCCTCTGTGCCTCATCTCCCTCATGGTGGGTTTCATCAGACAGCAGCAAGCGAGGGTTTTGTCTAACGAAGAGCAGCAGACTGGGGGGCAGGTAGACGGGCACGTGGGGAGGCGAAACGGAGAGGAGGAGCAGGTAGGCAGACAAAGGCAGACAGACAGTCTGATGGGAGGGACTCTAGGGAGAGATTAAAGCAGAAACTAAAAGAGGGAGGGACTGCTCGGCACTTTGACAGGATACCGTGCCTTTAGAAGCAGATCTAGGAGAATTCCCTGTTGTTGTCTGGCAAGAGAAGGAAAAACGCATGGAAGCAGCTCCTGCATTGTTTCTGTCTTGGGAAGATGGTGTGTTTATCACTTATCACTTGTTACTAACTCAAACAGAAGACCCCCCCCCCCAGGTTCAAACCTTTTTTTAGCCAGGTGCATGAGCTGTGATGGTTCTCTCCCCCCCCCACCCCACACACACACACCTGTCAAAACACAAATGCAACAGGGTCTGATGGTTTCATGGACCACATGAAGCAACCTGAGATGGTGGATGCTGATTAAGAAGCAGACTGGCCTCTCTCCCCACCGCTGGCCTGATTTGCTTTGCAGCAGAGGTACCGCTCTGGTCAGAGGACAACCATGTAATCAATGGAATGAAGAAAGCTGCTCTGGCTGTGACGCTTAAGAGGGGTACGGAGGTTTGGAGGCATGCAGCCTGCTCTGGGAACCTCATGTGTATCCAGAAGACCAGGCAGTCTGAGCGTTGCGCCTCCTCCTCCTCTCACCTGTTCTTCCTGTCTCACTGTGACTTTACCTCCGTCTCAGCTTGCTTTCCCTCCCACTGCCTCCGCCTCTTTGATACCCCTCCCTATTTTCTCTTCCTCTGTGCACTTTCTGTGTCCCTCTCCATCCTCCATCCCCGTTTCCCTCCCTCCTACCTTTCCCCAGTGTCAGCTGCTGTCGCCATGGTAAAGCAAGTGGCCAATCAGCACTCACTTCAACGCTCCCCTTCCCTTTCCCCTCATCTCTTCCTCCTCCTCCCTCCATCCCATCTGCCTCCCTACCCTACAACCTGCATCAGCTCACTTCCTGGAGACGAAGTGTGATGCATTATGGGAGAGAGATGCCAGTCTAACGGGGTTAGCAGCACACTGCGGCTTATCATCAGAGACGCTGTTAATCCGATGTGTGTGCGCGTGTGTGTGTGAGCTGATGAACTTGTGCATGCACAGGCCCTCACACACAGCACAACTTCACATGCCTCTGTTCTCCAGACAGGAGGAGGAGGAGGCTGATGAGACATGTTTATGTTTGTCAGGAGCTGCCAGGAGAATACCATTTGCATCATATAAGCATATTTTTCCCTCCTCTGTCTGCTGCTTCTCCTGTTTTAGTTATGCTGGTCGACTCCAAGAGGATGAACATCTTCCTACCTGCAAATTAACATGAACCATACCATCTTCAAATGCTAACGGGGACTTTATTGTCCAGGTTTATTTCTGTCTCCGTTTACAGCTGTGTGCATCTTCCTCACAGGTGCTGATATGTGTTCACGATGAGCGGACTGGGGGAGAACTCCATGGAACCTCTGAGCTCAGAAAACCGGAAACGGAAGCTCTCCACGTGCGACACGCCCAGTCTAGGGTGAGTGTGAGAGCTCACGGCATGGGGGGGGGGGGCTAGTGGGTCAGTGGTTCCTCTAGCCAGGTCCATGCAGCTGTTGGTCTGATCCCTTTGTGAAGAATTACATTGAAAGCCAAATCTGAAGCAATTAAGATTCAATACTTTTGTAATATAGTGAATAGTTTGGAACATAATAAAAATTCAATAAACCTCACAGTCTGCAACAGAGTGGATGGAGGCTGTAGGAGAGGCAGGAGAGACGATGCTGCTGATGGTGTTAAACAGCACCTTGGGGTTCCCTTTGCTCTGGGACACCAGGTTGGAGAAATAGGAAACCCTAGCATCTCTGACTGCAGAGTTAAAGGATGTCAGAAGATCCTTTAAGTGCAGCAGATGGACGTGGAGATGGGTTTTCTTCCACAAACGCTCAATTTTTCTGCATTGGCGCTTCAGGCTGCGAAGGCTGTCATTAAACCAGGGAGTAGGGTTCACTGCAGGAACTGATCTGGTTCTGACAGGACAGATGTTGTCCAGAATGGAGAGGCAGTGCTCATTAAACTGAGAAGTTATGGAATCTGGGTCGTTAACAGAAGAACAGGGTGGATCAAAAGCAGCAGAAAAAATTGCTAGCTGTGCTCTCATTAAGAAAACGAGAACTAACCATACGGCGAGCAGGAGGTGGGGATGCAGAAACTGACAAGTTAAAGAAAATGCAATGGTGATCTGAAATATAAACGTCCTCAGGACAAACACTGTCAGCATTTAGACTCAGGGTAAAAACAAGGTCCAGAGTGTGCCCCCGGTGTGTGTGTGTGGGGCCAGAAACATGCTGGGTAAAGCTGAAGGAGTCCATGAGGCTGGAGAAATTCATGGCAAAGTGATCAGAGGGATCATCAACATGGATGTTAAAGTCACCAACAATCACCAGTCTGGACAGCTTCACAGTGGAGGAGAGAAAGTTACTAAACTCCTGAAGGAAAGAACTGTTTGGACCAGGTGGACGATAGACCACAGCACAGTAGAACGGGTCCTTACGCCCGACTTTAATCAGCTGCAGTTCAAAGGAAGCAAAGTGACCAGAGGTTGTAGAGCTATATGGAAGACGGTCTCTGAAAACAACAGCTAGGCCTCCACCACGACCAGAACCCCGGGGCTGGCTAAGAAAAGAATAACCACTCGGGCAAAGTTCAATCAGAGCAGAATAATCAGATGTTTGCTGCCAAACTTCAGTCAGAAACAGAAAATCCAGGTTTTTAGACAGAATTAGATCGCTGAGCAGGAAGGTCTTATTAACAGAGCAGGTATTTAATAGAGCCATGCTGAGTGAGGTGGAGGAATCAGAAACTACAGAAACAGCTGGAGTTAGTGGACATAAATTAGCAGGGTTAGATCCACGGTGTTTATAAAAACCACTTATGGAGGGAACAGGAGGAGAAACCACTGAGGAATGAGGATAAACCAACCTTAAAAAACTTGGATGGAGAAACCGCGCCGCAACGCGGCCTGGCGGGAATGCGGAAGTGGCGCTCAGGTCACCAAACAAAGGAAAAGAAGCTAGAAGATCACGCCGATGTTTACTAGATAAACCACGCTTTAAGAGAAGTCTTGTTCTCACCTGGATTTCTGCTCGTTTACCTCTTTTCCTCCGACGTTTTCCCGGGACCGGATAAACATCGCTGCAGGCGCCCTGGTTGGCACTGGCCCGGAGCCACACAGTGCGCCACTCAGATTGTGGCCCTCAAGGATCAGTAATTAGATACCACCTCTTTGCACAAGGGTGGGTTAATCGTGGTTTGGGTTTGATGTTTTAGCCAGTGGCATGAGAACACTTCTCTGCCTCGATGAAGAAACAGTTAGGTCTCAAATTCTGACGGTGTACTCAGATTCTTATTTCAGATCTTTGTGAACGTTCTCCTGCAGGTGCGAGAGGAAGCGTCGGGAGCAGGAGAGCAAATACATAGAGGAACTGGCGGAGCTGATCTCAGCCAACCTCAGCGACATCGACAGCTTCAACGTCAAACCGGACAAATGCGCCATCCTCAAAGAGACGGTGCGCCAGATCCGTCAGATCAAGGAGCAGGGTGAGTGAATACAGTTGTCCCAAATCATACAGAGTCACAGAGGAAGGGAGTCGAACAGCTCTGCCCCTAACCCACAAGTCACGCCACCTTTTACTGTAACAGCGGTGAAAGAAATCCTGAATCACACAAACTAACAGGCTCCTCCGAGCCCAGGTGCAAGGACAGATCCCTCATTCATCTCCCACAAATTTCACAGCCGTACCTGTTTTGGATGGGGTCGTGGGTGGGGCTTTGCTACTCTGTGATGTGTGTGTGTTTATGATCACGCACGGCAGTGTACGGTCCTCGCCAGCTTCTTTTTAATTGGACGTTTGCAGGCAGCCACATGCCCCTGCGTTCTGCTGAGCTGCCAAACTACTAGTTGAGTTACAGCTGCTGCTGCGTTGGTGGCTGAGGCGTTTGTCCTGTAGACACACCAGCACGGTGGCTGGATTTCAGACGTTTGTCAGAGGTGAACTTTCCGCAGATCCGGGAGGGAGCCATTCACTATCTTCACCCTCAACAGGAAGGGGAAGAGGCTACAGCCTGCGCTGACTGGCTGCTGACAGGTTGCCATAGTTACAGGAAGTGAAGACAGAAATGACAGACTCGTCTGCTGTTCTCTACCTGTTCCTCTTTTTGCTTTCAGCTGCTCTCAACACCAGTCTTTGTTGTTCTCTTTCGTTCATCGGTCTCCTGCTCTTCGCTAATCTGATTCTCATCTGTGTCGCTGCTCGTGGACGGATACTGGTAGCATCTTAACATCTTTAAACGAAGGGATGTTTATGTTTCGGTCAGGCCAACTTCTCAGTGCAGTAACGTCCTGTTTTTTTCTTTGTGTGGGTACGAGTGCCACTTGGGAGCTAATCAGACGGAATAATTCCTGCCTGCCTCTCTTGCAGACCAAACCCTTCATTTATACATCAACCCAGACACTATTAGTGTTTTCCTCACTATCGTCTCCATCCGTAACCAACAGTCCCAGCCCTGGACCTTTCTTTCTTCTTCTCTCTCGCCCTTCTTTCCTCCTGGTTGTCTTTTTCTCCCAGAGTCCCAGCCCCTCCATTAATTCAGGTGCTTCAGCTCCTGCCCTTGATCCATTATAGCTTCCAGAGCTTCCCTGACTCTCCCTCTCCCTCAGCCCCAGCCTACCAGACAATCCCTCACAGTCTGACACTGAATATAAAGCATAGGGACAGCAGCTACCTGCTCCACACACACCCAGCCTTCCACTCCTCCTGACGGGCTTCCTCTGTCTCCCGCCTCACCTGTAGTTTTAAACCGTTCTTTCCATCGAAGACAAGAAAGGGGGTAAGTATTGAGAAACACTGCCCTCTGCTGGTCTAGATAGAGTAGTGAGTTTTTTTTTTTTTTTTCAGGTATTGTGGCGCGCTCATCTCGTGTCTTTGTTGTGTGATCTCCTTCTAATGCAGCTCCTTTTATTTGCAGGAAAAGCTTCATCCAACGACGATGACGTTCAGAAGTCAGACGTGTCCTCCACTGGTCAGGGGGTCATCGACAAGGACCATCTGGGACCACTTCTTCTACAGGTGAGTCCAGCTTTCCCTTCGCGTTCATCAGATGAATGTATTTTATTTATTTATTTTTACTAATTTGATGACGACTTCCTGTCGCTGCACTGCCAGGCTCTGGACGGTTTCCTGTTCGTGGTGAATCGGGAGGGCAGCATCGTGTTTGTGTCGGACAACGTGACTCAATACCTGCAGTACAAACAGGAGGAGCTGATCAATACCAGCGTGTACAACATCCTTCATGAGGATGACAGGGAGGACTTCCACAAGAACCTGCCTAAGACCAGCAGTGAGTAAACACACACACGCACACACACACACACACAAGTTGAATTACACCATCAACATAAACTCACTCTCCTACTTATTCACAGTCCTCCACTCTATCTTTCCTCCTAATGAGGGGCTCCTGGGAGCCCTGCTCATGTGCGTTGGGGCACACACACCTGACAAAACACATGTACACAGGAGCCCCCGCCCACTTGGTGCTAAGCAGGCAGAGCATAGCACAGCTGTCAGTCACACTCACTGGTCCAGACGTTGTAAAACAGGCCTGAGCTCTACTCAGATCCCACAGCAGCCATCTGGAAACTACACGCTGCTGAATAACGCACCTCCACACCAGCCGGGGTTTTCAATGCCATTTGTTCGGAAGTACTTTAGTATATGTGTTTACTCATTATTGTGTGTTAGCCTGTGTATGACAGTGTGAGTGTGTGAATGAATGATGGATTTGTGTTTGAGTAACTCTACTGTGGTGCTCCGACGACGACTCACCCACACGTTACTCAGCTCCCTTTGTTTTTATGTAACATTCATCTTTATCCACTTTTCTCCTCGGCGTTCCCCGGTGCCCCTCTTCACTCGCTTCTTCCTCAGTCTCATTCATACTTAATGTCGCTGCCTGTGAAGATGAATATTGTAGTTGTCTGGTCCTCAAGCTGCTTCCTCCTGCGCTCTCCCGCCCCCGGCCGTGTCTCGCTCGGCTGCTCTTCCCCTTCATTATGTTTTCGGGCCTGTGAATGAAATGTGCTCTCGCTGCACATTCCTGTGGGATGATCGCTGACCATACCAGTTACTGTTAAACACACACTCACACACACACACTCACACACTCACAGAGGAATACTAACAAAAGCAAATAGAAAGTGATCTATCAGGTGATGAGAGCCACACAATCTCCCGTTTCCTCTCATCCCGTTGAAATGTTTCCCGGCCCTTCCTGGTGTCCTCCCAGTTAACCTGAAGACCAGAACTGGATTGGCTCTAGGCCTGGATCTGGCTTTACGAAGGCCTTGTAGAACTCTTAGTTGTTTCTCTGAAGTTTTCTCCCCTTTCTATGTGAAGGTGACCCCGTCTGTGTGTGTGTCTGTGTGTGTGTGTGTGTGTGTGTGTGTGTGTGTGTGTGTGTGTGTGTGTGTGTGTGTGTGTGTGTGTGTGTGTGTGTGTGTGTGTGTGTGTGTGTGTGTGTGTGTGTGTGTGTGATGAGTAGTCGGGGTCTAAATGAGGATAGATGGCTAAGTGTCCGCGCTTCTGCCCACTGCAGAGCGGACCAAGAGGGAGAAATATTGGAAATCGACACCTAGGCTACATTAATCCCATGGTCCATTTAGCCGGGATCCAGATGGCGGGAGAGGCTTTGGCTCTCCGTTCTGGTGGGAGACGACGCGAGCTGCGATGCTTTCTGTTTGTTTGTTTGTTTGTTTTGTTTGTAGTTTCTGTGTTTGTGAGATCAGGGCAGGATTGGTGAGATTTATTTACAGCCGGTTCTTCGTTCCAGAAGCTTCCATTTTACTCCCAAGGGTGACCTTTTCTCTTTGTCTGCCTCTTTGTTTTGTCTTTTTAGTAAATGGAGTGCCGTGGGGAAACGAGGCAATCCGACAGAAGAGTCACACCTTCACTTGCCGGATGCTGGTCAAGTTTGGCCACGCCCATGGGCCCATGGAGGAGGGGCCAGGAGGACCGCGTTATGAGACCATGCAGTGTTTTGCTCTCACTCAACCCAAAGCCATGATTGAGGAAGGAGAAGGTAGGCGGAGCCAGAAATATTAACATAAGGGGCTACCTGCACTCAGGCAACGTACACACATAGCCCGGCTTTTATAACGCTGACTATCCTCTCCTACCCATCTAGAGGTGGTGGACAAGAACCATCCTTAACATCGTCCTTCACCTGTGATCTTCTACATAGAGAAGTAATTCAGTTGGTAAAAACAAGTGCGTGTAAACTAGGGGTGCTCCGATTGATCGGCCACAGATAATTATCGGCCGGTTTTCCTGCAAAAGTGTGTGATCTGTGATCGCCGATCACTGCCTTTCATTTCCGATCTGGCACTGGCGCTTACTCTTCCCGGCCGGTAGTTCACCCTTCCGCTTCTCCCCGCTTAGTGCGCATGCGCGTGGCGGCAAACCCGCAAAGACAAAGATGTCTGCCGTGTGGAACTTCTTTACGGTGTGCGAGAGTGATATTAAGTTTGCGTCTTGCAACACTTGCAACGAAAACATACCCCGCAGAGGAAGCACTTCAAAAAAATTCAACACAACGAATTTGATCCGACATTTAAAGACTAAACTCTTGGCGGAGCATGGTGAGTTTTTGAGGCTCACCGCAGACAATGAAAAGAAGCCTGCTAATGCAGCCACAGTCAGACGGCAGCTAACGCAGCCGACGCTTGGAAACACTCGCCCATATGAGCGTGACAGTCAAAAGGCTAAGCAAATTACCCGTAAAATCATCGAGTTTATTGGACTAGACGACCAGCCTTTTTCAGTTGTGGAAGACGCCGGATTCCGCCGACTACTAACCCACTTGGAACCTCGCTACATGCTACCGGGACGTAAATATTTCGCCGACGTAGCCCTTCCAGAGCTCCACCAGACAGTGTATTCTTTCATCGAGGGACTCCTTAAAGAAAGCGTCTCATCCTCTGTGAGTTTCACAAGTGACATTTGGAGCTCGGATGTCAGTCCTGTGTCAATGCTGAGCTTAACAGCTCGCTGGATGTATCTGAATGTATCCTTGGTTACTTAATTTGATTTAGGCGGTGATGTGAGATATTGACTTTTTTTGCACTATTTGTAGCCTAAAGAGAGCCTTAATGTTTTCAATTTCTTATAAATTGTTACTGATATTACATAATTTGAAGTGAAGTAAAACCATGTTTTTTCTGAATTAATATGTAACACATGCATTAGAACTCACCATAGCTAAATGAACAATTTACAGCCAATCTATGTAATTGGTATCGGTAATCGGCTGATCGGCCTCTTGGCTGATCGGTATCGGTGATCGGCAGATTAAAACCTGATCGGAGCATCCCTAGTGTAAACACAGGTCTCACGTGTGACGTCGACAGTGACGTAGCAACATGTAAAACCCTGATCATTTACGTCCACAAGCAACTACCGACAACGGAGAGTTTGTAACTCTCTACATTGGTCTGAGTTTTTGAAAGAATCCTCTTTGTTGCCGTTTATCGTAGCTTTTGCGTGGATGACAGGCCAAACCGTAGAAAAAACTATAGGTTTTGTGGGAAACGGGGCTACGTGTGAACAGGGTCCCGGTATGTGCCGGATGGTTTGCTGTAATTAAAGTTTGGTTTTGAAGATAATTAAATACAACTTTTACAGCGAATTTTGGGAGAAACTGGAAAATTGTGAACAAATAAATAAAACGGCTACAGGTGAACCCTTTGCTTATTTAAATAGTTTTGGATTCTTTTATTTATTTTTTAAATGACTTTAAATGGAGATCTGCCTGCTAACTTTCTAAAACAGCATGCTATCAAAGATTCCCATTCATTCCAAACCAAGTAAACTCTTTTCTAACCTTTAACTGCTTTTTTCTGAGTTAAAGTGAACTCTTGCTGCTCTTTCCCCCCGCAGACCTTCAGTCATGTATGATCTGCGTGGCCCGTCGGGTCACAGCCATGGAGAGAACGGAGAGTTTCAACACTCGACATGAGCTCTCCGGTGAGGAGCTGCTGAATCACTAATATCTAAAAATCATGCAGATTGATGATTCTGTCTCTGTGAGTGGGTTGGGCTCATCCCCCCCCTCCTCTTTTGTCCGCCGCCCGTCCTCCCCGGCAGGTAAACTGATTCAGATCGACCAGTCGTCTCTGCGAGCATCGATGCGTCCGGGCTGGGAGGATTTGTTGAGGCGTTGCATCCAGATGTTCCTGCAGCACAGTGACGGTCAGCCCTGGTCGCACAAACGCCACTATCATGAAGGTGGGTCCCCCGGCCTGGATGAATGATCATCCTTTCATCTCGTTTACAGTCTCAGGAGGAGGAAGCTCTAGTTAGAGCCGAGAACGGTCCATTTTCTGTTTTTACTTTACAAATACGTAGAAACTGGAATGAGACCTTCTGTGTGAACATTTAAAACATCTGCATGCATAAGTGAATAAACGTTAGCCTTATAGAAACATTTGAAAGCTTTTCTTCATCATCTCAAGCTCCTGAGGAAGTTTTCAGCTTTGTTTTTCCAAAAGACATAACTCGATGCTGTTCTTGTGCAGCTTTTCTCCAGGGCCATGCCGAGACTCCCTTGTATCGCTTCTCCCTGTCCGACGGCACTCCGGTCACCGCCCAGACCAAGAGTAAACTGTATCGACACCCCATGAGCAACGAGCCGCAAGGCTTCATCTCCACTCACCTGCTGCAGAGGTCAGGATGTACAGCATTCAGAACCGGACGCATCACTTCCTGTGTTGATTTTAAATAAAATAAATAAAAAAAAAACATGCACATCGAGTTTTCAAATTTTCTTTTTTTCCACACAGGGAACCCAACGGTTACCGCTCAGCAACGAGTGGGAACATGATGCGACAGCAGGGGATGGGCGGAGCTAACTTGAACACTCCAATGAATGTAAATGCAGGTGGAGGGATGGGGATGGGAGGCATGGGCAGTATGAACAGAGGCTTCGGCATGACGGAGCAAGGCCACATGGGCCACATGGGACCAATGGGTGGTGGCTCCATGTACGGAGGGAATGGTGGAGGAGGAAGCGGTGGAGGCATGGGCGGTCGTATGATGCAGATGAATCAGACGTGCCAGATGGGTCCCATGAATCACCAGGGCCAAAGCATGCAGCAGCACCCTCAGCAGCCCCTGTTTCAGAGCAGCGGCGGCTTTGGGCTCAGTGGCATGAACAGCCCATCAGGAAGCCCTAGAATGGGCGGCCCCCAGCAGGGACTACTGATGTCCCCCCGGAACCGGGGAAGCCCGAAGATGGGTGCCAACCAGTTCTCCCCTGGAGGTAAGTCCATTAGTGAAACCACGACGTTAAAAACCACACTTGTTTATGAATTTATCGTTTTTATTGTGTCTTTGATCCAGGAATCCACTCTCCCATGAGCGGCATGAGTAGTGGGGGAGGAGGTGGGGGGAGCAACTGTACCTTCTCCAGCAGCTCTCTTAATGCTCTACAAGCCATCAGTGAAGGAGTAGGAAGCTCACTCCCTTCCACTCTAACATCCCCCTCGCCAGTCCACAAACCTGACAGTTCCCCCAGCATCCACTCCTCAACTCAATCCTCCCAGCAGCTCAAACCAGGCCAAGATGGCTCCAAAAGTCCGGCGGGCGGTTTAGGACCTGGGCCTAGCGACCATCACCTCACTGTGCACCATCACCACCATCATCAGCATCCTTCAGCTGAGAGTTCTGGAGATCGAGCAGACAGCCAGGCAGCGACGGCGACTAAAGAGACCGGAGAGGGAAGCAGCGAGACGGGGGCGTCGAGTTCAGACCCCCCGCGGAGGCTTCCAGACAGCAAGGGACATAAGAAGTTGCTGCAGTTATTGACATCTCCTACTGAGGAGCTGGGAATAGGTGGAAGCGGGCCACCTGCACCACCCCCACCAAGCAGCAGCAGCACTCCTGTTGGCCCAGACAGTAAGGACACTAGCGGGGGCATGACCAGCCACTCATCCACAGGAGTGTCCTCTTCATCAGCCAGCGCGGGGCTAGCGGTCGGTCAAGGTGGTGCATCCACTCCAGCTCATTATACAGGTTCTCTGCAGGAGAAGCACAAGATCCTCCACAAACTTCTTCAGAATGGAAACACTCCAGATGAAGTGGCTAAGATCACAGCCGAGGCAACAGGAAAGGTGTCGCTGGAGGGCCAGGAGGGAGGCGAGGGCGGAGCAGGGGGTTCAGGGCCTGGGTCGGGCCCTGGGTTAGTAGCAGACCCCAAGCAGGAGCAGCATAGCCCCAAGAAGGAAAAGACCCATGCTCTCCTCCATTACCTCCTAAACAAGGACGATTCCAAAGAGCCTGTGGATGTCAAACCCAAACTGGAAGACTTGGAGGGAAATAGGCCGTCGGGGGCTACAGGTGGCTCTGTGCCCGAACACCCTGAGAGCAAGATCAAGTCAGAACCACCTGATGATGTGAGGCTGGGTCTTAAGTATCGCTGGGGTACAGCAACGTGTCGCGAACGTGTAGACGTTTACTAATCTGTTGTTTTTACTGTCTAGTTGCACAACCTGGAGTCGATCCTGGGAGATCTCAGGGGGTCAAGCTCGGACTTTTACCCCGATCAAGCTGGGGTTGGGGGGCCGAGTGAAACGGGAAACAAACCATCGGGTTGCCTAGACGACGGCCTGCAGGGTGAGTGGTTCAGTGGCACAAGGTGGGTGTGTTTAAACTGATCTACAGACAAAACAGTGGATGAAAACGGCAGATTTTACTGCATTTTTACTGTTGGTTCATCTAAAATGTTTCAAATTGATGTTTAAAGTGCATCAGACTCGTTTTTGTTCAGTGACGTTTTATAAGCTCGCAAAAATGTCTCAGTATTTATAGAACCAACAGGTGATTATATTCATTTAATGTTTGACGTAAGTTAAGTAAGATATTTTTTTATGCTTGTTCTGTTCAGGCAGTCCAGTGATGGGTCCAGGGCCTCGAGGGCCTTTCCAAAGGGCCATGTCCATGGAAGGGAAGCCTCCCGGTGGGCCTGGGGGAGCAGGTAGACGACCCACGCTTATCAAACAGGAGAACATGATGGGCAGTCCGGACCACTGCCCAGGAAACATGGGTACGTGTTTAAGTCACGGCCAGGATGACCTGATCAAACGTGGGTCGTCGGTCTTCTGTCACTCTGGGCTGAATGTGCTTGTTTCCTACCAGGAACAATGAATAGAGGCATGATTCCCCAGAGGTCCCCAATGGGGGGTTCAGGAGACTGGGGCAAGCCCCGCTCTGGTGCCAGCCCTGTGGGTTCAGCAGGACATCCATCCATGATGCGGCCGGGCATGGAGTACAACAACGGGAAGAGCATGGTGTCAGGACCCATGGTGGGCCGCTCCAACAGCGTTCCAGGAGCCCGCTCCATGCTGCAGCAGCAGCTCATGGATATGGGTACGCTACTTAGTGCTATGAGAGGACCTACGACATAGAGCGGCCCTAATTATAATAATTTAATCATCTTTATTTTATCTTTTATGTTTACACGCTTTTTCTAATGGTTCTTTTAGCAAATACAAACCGCTTATTAATGGTAATTATTCTTGTTAATGACAATGTAGTCACATCCTGTTGGTAAATTTTAGGTGGTCCTACTGACATGGGGATGGGCGTGAGCCCCTACAGCCAGCAGGGCCAGCCCAGCCAGTCCTCCTCCTGGCTGGACAACATGGTGAGCATGGAGGGCAACAGGTCAGTTCAACATCTGTTTGCAGTTTTCATTCGTTATCCGACGTGATCCAGACCGATGGAGTTTTGTGTGTCGTAGGCGGCAGTTTGGCAACCCCTTGGATGACCTTCTGGTGGCCCCCACCACCAGTGAGGGTCAGAGCGATGAGCGGGCGCTCCTAGACCAGCTGGATTCACTGCTGAATAACGCAGATGGAATCGCTTTGGAGGAGATAGACCGAGCTCTGGGCATCCCGGATCTCGTCAGCCAGGTAAGAAAACCAGACTTAAGCGCTGGGTGAACTTTAGGAGCTATCTAAAGGGAGAGGGGGTTCGTTCTAGTGAACATTACATTTATCTTTGCATTGAATATATCATTCACCATGTTTAGACCATCCAGGACCACCCAGTGAATTCAACTGAGAAGTTTGAGAAACTTCTCTTTGTCCTCCTGTTCTTTCTGCTGCAGACCCAGGGAGGAGAGCAGCAGCTGGAGCATTATTCAGGACAGGACCCATCCATGATGCTGGACCAGAAGCCTCTATATGGCCAGGGCTACCCCGGACCCCCCACCATGCCGATGCAGACAGGCTACGGAGGGAACCCCATGCAGGGTCAGGGCCAACAGGGAGGGTTTGGCCCTATGCTCTCACCACTGGGTCAAGGTGGCAGCTTCCCTGGTATGGGTGGGATGGGGGGCATGGGTCATCCTCGTGCCAACATGATGAGACCACGAATGATGAGCGCCAACAAGCCCATGAGGCTGCAGCTGCAGCAGAGGCTGCAGGGTCAACAGGTACGAGTTTGAAATCAAAGCGACCAATAAGATGGAAGTGATGATGATCTGAATATTAGGAACTGCAGTAAGCTGTTGTAGAGTGTTAAAGCAGTTTCAGGCTTTCTGGTTTAACATATTTGTTTGTCATCTACATTTTTTTTTTCATATTTAGAACTTTTTTCCTAAAAAAAATTAACTGAGAAAAATTCTAACTGCAAAAGTCGAATTTTACCAATTTGACGTCACAGAAATCAAAATGACTAAATTCTCCGTTCAGAATCGTTCTCGTTTGTGTAGCTATCACCGGGAAACTTCCTCTGTTGTCTTGAACAAAATGTTTCGTTCTCTCCCAAGTTCATGAATCAGACTCGTCAGGGCATGGCTATGAAGATGGAGAATCCGGGTGGAAACATGAACATGAGGACCAACATGCAGCCTGGCATGGGAGGGCAGGTAAGTGACCCATAATCAGATACAACCGATGTCACAATGTTTACCTAAGTCGGGGCTGTTTTATGTCCTTAATGATCATTTACACCAAACTTATGTTACATGATCATGTCTGTCTGTGAAGCAGGGTTTCCTAAGCACTCAGATGATGGCCCCTCGCAGGGATATGGTCACCATGCAGATGAGAAGGCAGCGTATGATGATGCTGATGCAGCAGCAGCAGGCGGCGGCAGCAGCTGCAGGAGGATTCAGCCCCCCTCCAAATGTCACAGCTCCTGGTGGCATGGACACCCCAATGGGGGGGCCAAACATGGGCCAGCCAGGACCCCAACAGTTTGGCTACGGCAGTAACTACGGTGAGTTCACTGATGCAGACAGGATTACTGCTGCTCTCTAGTGGTGAGGCCAGGCAGGACTGGTTTTTAGTTGTATATCAGTCATGGAAAAGGGCAAAAATGGGTTTAAAAGTTTAAGCTTTTACTTATTTTGTGATTTTTCATTTATTTTTTATTTATTTTCTGTGGAGAACAGAGACCTGAAGCATCTAGATTTGTTTCCACAGGGATGAGCCAGCAGGGAGACCACTCTTTTGGACCATCAGGTGGCAGTCCCCCTAATGCCATGATGCCCAGCCGCCTTGGGCCTCAGAATCCCATGATGCAGCAGCACCCTCAAAGCGGACCCATGTATCAGGGAGCTGATATGAAAGGCTGGTCTCAGGGAGGCATGGGACGTAACAGGTATGGCACTGTTCTGGTCCGTTCAGGTAGCGCGAGAAGGAGAGAAAACTAAAACATGGAGTCAATTCTTCTGACATGTTCTCTAGTTTAACCCTTTACCGTTCTTCTTTGACAGTTCTTACCCCCAGCAGCAGTTTGGGCCTCAGGCACCCATGGGGCAGCAGCAGTTTGGCCAGCAGGGGAATCCGGGGCAGTATGGTGGCATGATGATTAATGGAGGCATGCCGGCTGGTGGAGGGGGAGGTCACATGGGCCAGATGAGTGGGCAGATGGGCATGAACCCAATGGTGATGGGACGCATGCCCATGGGGCCCGATCAGGTATGTGCAGAGAGTACGAGAGTCGGATTTCTCCAGGAAAAGTTCAAAAATGCCCTATATCAGCATTTAGGAAAGGGGTAGTCAAGTCCCTTCCCTGAGGACCACTATCAAGCATGTTTTAGTTGTTAACCTGCTTCGACACACCTGATTTTAGCCAGCAGGTGATTAACAGGCTTTTGCATAGCCTGAATAAAGCCTGGTTTATGCTTCTCCGTCAGCTCCGCAAGGGACAGACACGCACGGGTTGATGGAAGCGTTTTGCTCTCATACTTCTCCGTCTCCTGGAGAGTGTTGCAAAACAATTGCCCTGCAGGACCACAGAGGGCGTAGCACTGTTCTGTGGTATCCTGTCATGTATCGGTCCAAGATCGTGTGTTTATATTGTGTTTTTTGTGTATATAAGAGACTTTTAACACGGACATATTTGTCTCTCATTCTCCCACCGCTTCATGCGCTCCCCACCTCTAAACCCACGTTTCCTGTCATTTCCGTCCACAAATAAAACGCTTGCTGCACATCTTTTCACTCCTCCAGTCACGGGAGAATTAAACGTTCATATTTTTAGAGTTTTTTCACGAAACTCGGCTCTCTTTGCAATGGCGGCGCTGTAAACAACAGCGGCGTCCTGACCAATCACAAACTTGCGTAATCCGTCTCGTTCGACGGATGTTTAAAAAAGTGGGCTCGACTTCATAAGTACTTGCGTGCCTGCCGGAGCCCTACGCAAGGACGGATAATGGCGTTGCGTGTCTCCGCACTGACGCAGACGGAGAAGCATAAATCAGGCTTAAGAGTTGAACAGGTGAATCAAGTGTGTTTGAGCAGGGAAACAACTAAACAAGCTGGGAAGAGGGGTGACTACCCCTGATTTAGGAGCTCCACAGGGCTCTTTTGATGGCCCCTTTCTGATATCCTGGTTATTAGCAAAGGCTAAAATAATCACTTGATATTTAAGTATTCATCACTTCCCCCGTCTTTGAATCAACGATCATAACACACTGCAGATACTTTTTAGGTACTTATTTTTGTGAAATGAATTGATTAAAAAGTGTTTTAGCTTTGAAATGCAAGCCTTCTGCGCTCACACCAACCTTGTAGACATGCTATTCTTCATGCTGTTGTTTTTATTAGCACTCACATTTCAGCTGCTCATGCTCTCTCCTTACCCTCTTCCTGTTCTTATAGAAATACTGCTGAACGACGCGACTGGAGCTTTGGTCTCACTGTGATCCCCTCCCAGAGATGGCCGACGGCTGCAGATCTGGAGAGTGAGGATTAAAGTGTCCTAGGTGGACCGTTGTGTCACTCTGACAGCCTGAGGAACAAAACAACAGACTCTCATGAAGATATGCATCACTGATAAAAACCCAATAAACTCTTACTGTTTTGCACACACACACACACACACACACACACACACACACACACACACACACACACACACACACACACACACACACACACACACACACACACACACACACACACGCAAGTTCATTTTTCTATCCATATTAGGACTTTGTATTGACTTCCATTCATTTTAGTAACTGCATTTATGCCTAACCTTAATCCTTACCCTAACCAGTGTATTCATAAACAAAAACTCATTTCATGTCTTACCTCTAAACCTCACCCCTAAGCCTAAAATAGGGGTCCACCATATTAGGACCAGGTTTTGGTCTTCAGAAGATTAGTGAATATGTCAGTTTTGGTCCTAAGTAGAATAGTTAAACAAGTACACACACACACACCCACAGAGGAAGACTAACAAAAGCAAATCGAGTGATCTATCAGGTGATGGGTGGCACAACAAAGGTTTTGTTAATTCGCCCACTTCCTCTCATCCCGTTGAAATGTTTCCCAGACCCTCCCCGGTGTCCTCCCTTCACCTGAAGACCTCTCATGGACCGTACTTTAGCATTTCTCTCTTTTGGAGTGTGTCTCTGTATACACACGCCCATTTGTTGGACCAAACGGTGAAGTTGGTTCACACAGAAACATGTTTAAACAACTTCTTCCTTATCGAATGTACCATGCAGCTGGATTCAGATATAAACATGTTGATCCTGAACTCTGTGGGATGAAGCAGCCTCCATCTTTGCTGCTGCTGGAGGATCTCTGTAGACAGCTCTGGTGGAGGAGCCCTCAGATGGTGGCGTTCACATGAATGTCATTAAGTAACAGCACATGGTTTCGTCCTCCAGGATGCCGTTTATTGTGACTGAAGTACTTGTTGGCTGATTGCACTTTAAGAGAAAGCCAACATCAAAAGGATCGTGGCAATATAGAGGCCTTTACATGAGAATTAATACATAGCAGCAGACATTTCCTGATTCTTCTTCCTTGTTTGTTTTGTTTTGTGTGTTTTCCTTTCAAAGAAAAAAAGATTTGTAAACGAGTAACTGTGGCAGTTTTGGTTCTACAGCGAGAAACGACAGGAAGCACAGATTTTATCCATTTATAACAGCAAGAAAAAGAGTTTTTGTATTTCTCCTAAATTATTCTCCTAGTCAGTAGTTCTACGGATTTATGAAGTGATGGGTTGATATCTTGAAAAGTCATTTTTAAATCAAAGTTAAAATATTTTTGTTATTTTTAATGAATTGTAGGAGTAAGAAAACAATTAACGTCACGATTAAAAATATGAAAAATAGACAAATTATATTCACATTCTGATCGATTTGTGCATACAGACGATGAACGTGCAGAAAAAAACTCAATTGCCAAGCATCCAATGAAATTTGTTCACATTAAGAGATAAGAAGCGCTTGTATTTTTTTAAATTGGCCTGACAAACCTGAGCAATAATCCTTCCTCCTGGTTTTCTCTGATAACAAAGCTGAAGCATTGTTCACTCACAGCGACGGTACTGCAGTATTAGACCTGATGTCTTGTTTGAAGCCTTTTTCCTCCTTTCTGTGAATATGAATTGTAAATATGCTTCAAATGTACTATATATGAATATAAAATATATATATATATATATGCTTTTGTAGGTCACTCAGTTTTTGCACAGATTGTAAGGCTTGATATTTAAAAGTGTAATTTTTCTTATTCTGTCATAGGTCAGCTTGTTTTTCAAGATTTAAAGCTTCAGTTGGAAAAAAGACCTCTTTTTGTAAGCGATGTATATAGATATTTTTTTTCATACCGCCACTTTTCCATCTGTCCGAGAGCACCTTTTTATTTCTAATCTTTGATTCAAGATCCTCCTTTTATTTGCTTAGGAAGTAGTTTTAAATATACAGGTGCTAGTGGGTTATCCTTTTTATACATACGTTTTCTTTTTACAAAAACAAAAGAACAAAAACAAGTCTATACAAATAGAGTTGGCACATGATTGTGTTATTTTAGGATTTCCGACGTCTTGCCTTTTTGTGGGGTCAGTATTTTCAGAACTTGACCTCCGTTTTCCCCCCGAGGTTTTAAGTGTTTAAAGTGTCGGTCATTTATTCGTTCAGCCAGTTACGAGTCTCTAAGAACCCGTCTTGTGGCTTTAGCCGTGTTGATCTTCGAAGGATGGCACACGAAAAGTGTCTTGATCCTTTTTTCTTTATTATGTTGGGGTTTCTCTTTATTCCTTGTTGAATTTCCTGTTGCAGTTTTGACCTTGGAACATATGCTCAATCCAAAGATTTTTGTTTGTTGTTCAGCAGTGCTTAGAAACAGTTCAGTATGTTGTACAAATACTTGTCTGCTTTTACTGTTGCACATTAATGCATATTAAACACACGGAGCAAAGGTGAATTCCATATAATATACCCTCATATGTATGAAGTGGATTATAGGGGGTGTCTGGTTCTGCTGAGGTGGTTTAAATCTTTGTTTTTTGTGTTTTGTTTTTTTTCTTCTCATGGATCTTGAGGCCAGTTAATTTTGTGGTGCTGTTCTTTAACACGGGAATGTTCCTTTAAGCTCGAATGGAGGTTTCATTCATGAGAAATGTCATTTATGTCTCACAGCGACAGCCGGGAGTTGTTTTTCAAGCACCCTGCTTTATAGTGTCGGTTAATGAATCAACAGAAATCAAAAACAAAGTGATGAGGATGGGGAGAAAGTCCTCCTGGCTGAAGCTCCACAGCTCATCTGGGAAACAGGATCACAGGATGTAAAAGTTAACGTCACTTTTTTTCTTACCTTGTTTCTTGATGTTAATATTAATGTAAATACAAATTTATATTTAAACATTACAACGTCTCTGCTGTGTTTTGTGGAAACCTTTTCAGAATGACACATATTATTTGCTGCCTCGGTTTTTAAAAAGGCAGTTTGCATGAACTCATGTTAGCAAGAGTAATCTGATAAATTCAGTGCGAGTATGGAGATCGGGCCAGTGTCATCAGTCTAGCTTGTTTCTGATTAGAGGAAAATGACACGTTGCAACCAGACCCTTTGGGATACCAAAGCCTTTAAGATAGGCTCAGTCTCAATACTGCAGGCTTCAGCAAAGTGCACTTGGAGAAAGTGGCTGTAAGGCTTTGAGTGTGTAGCACACAAGTGTGCAAATAAGTGCAGAATTGAGACGGGAAGCATTGCGTCATCGATTGCAATGCATGCCGGGATGCTGGTTGCTGTGATACTTTTTTCAAAACCCTTTATTAACAACTTTTAAACCGACAGCCAAACAGTTATTTGAATATAAATTTAACTTCATTGCTGCTTTGTCTAAAAGTTTTAGAGCATCAACTAATCGTCCTCAAAGGAACTAATTTCATTAGAAAATACCTATTTTTAGAAAAGGAACTTGAGCCTTTTCTCCTGCAGCAATGACTTGTGGGTAATACCCTTGCTCGAGGTCCGCATCGCTGCAGACTTGGGTGAAGTGAAGATTATGGGGGCGTGGTCAACTTCCGCACTCGCACCCCTGGCCGGGAACGCGCAAATGAAGGGCGCGAGGATGCAAGTGCGAGTATTGGGATTGGGCCATAGATCTCTGTCTAAAGCTTTGGTTGCAACCAACCCCTGCTGCTACTGTCCCCGGTCTCCTCCACGTCATCTGGCTTGGACCCTTAAAGCTTCATGTGAATCAAGACATGCAGTAGCTGATTCAGCTCCATAAATAACATCCAGCAGACCTTTATGGGCCATTCCCATCTGTACCGGGTCGGCCGGCTGGGTATAGCGTAGGTTGTTTACATATCTGGGTGGCCTGGTATTTTCCGGGCCAACCAAGGCTCATTCTCAGCCCTCTTCTCGAGGGGGTCTGCTTCAGGCCGACCAGGGCCAACACACCCACTGCTGACAGCAAATTCACACCTTCCATTAGAGCAAGCCTCTGATTGGTGGGTAGAATCAGCCCACATGGGCTTAAGGCAAGGATGTGTGGAATCAACTGGGCCAGGCTGGGGCCGACTGGGGCTACCCGGCCCGGGCCGACCCGGTACAGATGGGAATGGCCCATTAGAGTAAATCAATGAAAAGTATTTCAGTAAATATGATATTAACCCTTTGATGCATGAATTATGAAATCTTCAACCATGATTTTTTAAACAATTTTTTCATTCATCTTTAGGTGTGAATGAAACAAATTTCAACAAATATTTTTGGTAACATTAAATAATTTACAAATAATTTATTGCATGTCCACCTCGATGGACAGCGTGCATTCTGAACATGAAATATGTTGGCTTGACTTACTGAAGTCCACAGGGGCTCAAATGCAATAGTCTTCAACAGCTGTGCTTAATAGCAATAATAATAATAATAATTTGGAGTGCCTGTCCACCAGTGACCATTATGCATCAAAGGGTTAAAATAGAAAATTGAAGAAATAAAAATTTAATTAATACAAATTTTTATTTGAAATGTTTTTTTCAACTATCAAACACTGCAAAAATGTTTAAAACAAAACAAAAAACGTTTCAACAGGAGCACTTCAAAAGCAACTGCAACGCCTTTACTCAGTATGAATAAGTTCACAGCTCCTGCTGGTTTTCATATAATCAGTAAGAATAAAATAAACATCCAACATGGGAATGTAGGATAATTTAATGTTTTCTGTTCCAACACCTGTCTGAATCTTTGACATGATCAAGTAAAAGCCTGCAGATTAGTTTATTTACTGCTGTTTTAAATGGTGGAGCGGGAGGCGGGGAAAGACGCACCGCTCTGCTACTGGACCAGGAGGAGAGTGGGCGACTAGGAGAGAGTCCGCCGAGTCCTCAAACACCTGTCAGGTTAGACTCCCATCCAGCTGCTGCGTCCTCAAGAACCAGATGTTATTACTAGGTCCGATTGTGTTCTCTGTCGCTCTTTGTGTTTCTATGCTTATGCTGTATTATTTTAATCCAAGCCGTATGAGTTCGCCGCTGGTTTTGAGTCAGCTGGTCGGGGTTCCCTTAGAAATGATGCCCCCCACCATGGAGAAGGACACAACTTACACCAAGATCTTCGTGGGAGGGCTGCCGTACCACACCAGCGACGCTTCGCTGAGGAAATATTTCGAGACTTTCGGGGACATTGACGAAGCGGTGGTGATCACGGACAAGCAGACTGGGAAGTCGAGAGGATACGGCTTTGTGAGTCCATGATGAGCCTGCTGGTAGAATAAACTCTGACGGGACAACAGGGATTATTCTGGGGTGCTTTGGCGATAAATTACAAATGTTTAGACTGGATTTGTTGTGTTTTGAAGACGCACGCGCTGCCACTTTAAAACTGTGTGTGTGTGTGTGTGTGTGTGTGTGTGTGTGTGTGTGTGTGTGTGTGTGTGTGTGTGTGTGTTTGCGCGCATTTCAGATGGTGACAGTCACACGCTTGGGGCATGAGAGACAAGTTATCTCTTGTGTCATTATATATGTTTCTGTGCAACAAACACACACACACACAGAGAGAGAGAGAGAGAGAGAGAGAGAGAGAGAGAGAGAGAGAGAGAGAGAGAGAGAGAGAGAGAGAGAGAGAGAGAGAGAGAGAGAGAGAGAGAGAGAGAGAGAGAGAGAGAGATGGGGATAACAGCAACTTCTGCTGTGTGTGAAGGGAGGTGGTCTCCAGTCTCAGAGGTGGGACCTGTCAGTTGGCTGCCGATGATAAGACAGCTGCTTTCACTCTGACTTCCCCTTTCACCCCCTCCCCCTCTACACACACACACACACACACACACACACACACACACACACACACACACACACACACACACACACACACACACACACACACACCACGAGGAAGGGTTTGGTTGTGTGTTTTGTGTCTTTTACAGTGGGTCTGTGACTAAAGCAGGCAAGACCAGAACGTGGCATAAGTGTGTGTCTATCAGGAGTGTGTTGAGATGTCTCCGCTTTGGCACCGAGCACTCCACCAAACCATCTCTGCGTAAACACCAGGAGTCTGCAGGATAAAGTTTTCTGCAGCTTGTGTTTCATGTGCAGCTGCTTCACCTTTTATCATCTTCCCATGTCAGTCCCTCGACTGACAGTGAAGAAATATTTAGTCCCTTTTGTTCAGTTTTTCATATTTTGACTCCTGCGGAATCCATAAACCCGTAAAACAGGACCTGTCAGACCTCATGCAATGGGCTAAAAGAGCTCAAAAAGCTACACAAAGGTTGACGCACATTTACCAAGCGCTTTCCCCCGAGACTTTTAGGAAAATATTTTGATGGGACAAAAGTAGAACCTTCTTGTAGGTGTGTCCTCTTCCATCTGCACTAAAACTAATGTTGCATTACAGCAAAAGGACCTCACACTCATATTCAGACGTGGTGGTAGCGTGATGGTCTGGGCCTTCATTGATGCTTCAGGACCTGGACCACTTGCTGTAACTGATGGAAACATGAATCCTTCCCTCCAACAGAAAATCCTGAAGGAGAATGTCTGACCTTTGACCTCCTGCTGAAAAACCTTCCAAAGTAGCTGAATTCATGCAAAGAAGGGTGGGACAAAATCCCTCCCCAGCGATATGAGGGACTCGTGATTTTTTTAATGGAGTGAAAACGTTTCACAGCACAGACGTCCCCTCCTGCTGGTATCAGCTGTTCGTTTGACTAAAGCAACTGTATTATTTGAAAAGAGACAGCAGGAAGCAGAGTGCAGACTTCATGGAGTGATGTTAACCAGCGGTGCTGCCTACAGGTGACCATGGTGGACGGAGGAGCAGCAGAGCGGGCGTGCAAGGACGCCAACCCCATCATTGACGGCAGGAAGGCTAATGTGAACCTGGCTTATCTTGGTGCTAAGCCTCGCAGCACGCAGACGTGTAAGTCTCTTTGTTAAAGTATTCAAAACCTCATACCAGCATTAAGGTTTTGGCCAATCTTTAACCAAATAGCTGTAAATATTTTATGGGACAACTGAGTCATAATTGGATTATTCCATCTGTCGGCAACTTCTCCTGCAGGTCCTTTTCTTTCAGGAGTAAATCTATAAAATAGGTCTCTGAAAAGAGCGTGTTCCTGAAAAAATAGCCATATGTCATCATTTTTGCAAACATTCCTAAATCAATTCATGTTTAGTTTGTTGGAAAAAACTATTTAAATTCAGGAACTTTGTTTTGTTTTTTGAGATTTTGTTTTTGTGAGTTATTTGAATGTGTGGTTCTTAGCAAATTAGGTAAAAGTAACCAAATTACCAAAAAAAATAAAAACAGCTCACATCAGACCTGAGGTTAACTCAGATGTGTGTCGTGGTGGTGATTTAAGTAAAGATGGCAGAATAAGGGCAAAACACACCGGTAGTTTGTGATGCATGTCAATGATATGCCTCCATTATTTTCAGTTATCATCCTCACACACTGTGGCGTAGGAATATTTCCATGTGGGTCTTTTTTCAAGCATCAACTCTGGATGAAACTCATTTTTTCTACATTTACTTCCTGCTTGGATGTCTGGACTTCTGTGGCAGCTCTTCTCTGCTATTATAGCAGCATTGTCTGATAAGTAGACAGATATGATGTGTAGAAATGTGAGGTTAAGTGATTGGACCACACTAAACCACTGGTATGTCCATCACCCAGCTAAATGTCTGCTCATTTCCTCCCGGTATCCAGTCTTTGTCTGCCTGCATAGCTCTCCTCCCACCAGGCCTTTTCCAGATCTAACCACCTCCACACACACACTGCTTGTTTCACCTCCTAGGTCTGATTGTAGATTTTGACGAAAGCTCTCCTTCTCTGCTTCATCTAAAGCTCAGCTGGAATCCAGTTTGGTGTAGGTGTTCTTGGCAAACGAGGGCGCCAACAACAGCTGACTCTGTGCCGCTATTCCAGGGGCCAGCTTTGCAAAACAACCCCAAACATGCAGCCGATGGGAGACGGCAGCGCGTGGTGATTTGTTACTGTGTGAGAGAGAAGGAGACAATACAGGGAGCGAGAGGGGATGGGACTGTTAGGAGCAAGAAATAGCAGCATGTCTGTCTTCTCTGAAAAAAGTGCACGTAAATAAAGGTTTGAACAAAAGACAAGTGGTAGTGAAGTCATAGCAGAGTCGTAAAACAGAAGCAGCGCTGAAAGAAGCAGTGAGTAAGTGGAGGGGTGAAGAAATCTGGAAGCAACCAGGTCACGGATGTTTGGGCTCGCTGTAGTGTGTGTTGTTGTTGGTGTGTGAAAGCTGCAGGGAGGTGTGTAGCGCTAACATGTGCATGCTAATGTCTGAGCGCAGCAAACAGAAACAATGTATAGTGTGTGTGTGTGTGTGTGTGTGTGTGTGTGTGTGTGTGTGTGGGCATGCTAACATCCCTCCTCTCTGTTTCTTTGTGTTCAGCTGTTACAGTTGGAGTTCAGCAGGTCCATCCTACGTGGGCTCAGAGGCAGTACGGGTAAGACTCAGAAGAATCAATACTCATGTTTCCTCCTCTTCGTCCCTCTCACCTGCCTCCTCCTCAACACTTCCGTCTTTGACATCTGTGAGCACAAATGCTGCTTTTCTCTCTCTCTTGTAAGAGAAATAGTGGAGAAAATAAACTGGCTGTTGTTTGTTTGAGTCCTAAAACCTCTGGAGAAGTCTGCTTCAGTGTCAGAACGCTGCAGCTCCATGTTGTTTCTGGTCCATTAAGCTCCAGAGATGCTCAAAATCTGAACTTCACTCGCAAATTAGTCAGGCGTCAGTGTGGCTGGAAGGAATTTAAACACGCACACACGCTTCCTCACACACAGCCAAATGTCTCATATGAGCCAACGTATCCTTACCCAACGTCTCTCATTCCTGCTGAAAAAAACAAGATAAACGATTTTGATGAATTTACCTTTACACGTTCAACCAGACCCTGATGTTTCCTGCAGATAACATTTATTTATGCATATTCAAATCAGCAGGTCCTGCGTGGTACAGTCAACAACTAATGTCTCATCATGATAAACAACGTTCATCTTATTTTACTGTCTAAACAATATTATTGTTTGATTAAACACTTTAGAAATGCACAACTGCAAAGTGTAGACACTTTTCTATTTATTTTAAAAATGAAAGAATGCACAAGGCGGATAACCTGTGCATTTAATCAACATAAAGCAACATGTACCAAGGAGGCGGGGCAACTTAGGATATTAATTTTATTTATTATTAATAGCAAATTGCGTCCTCGTTCCCGTCAGAGGAAAAACACACGACGGTTAAAGGTTTGATTAATTTGTGTACTTTTGCACAAAGAAGATGCTACTTTCACTCAGCTTTAGCTGACTTGTAACTGGCCCAACCCATCTGTCAGCTGTCTAAACAGAGTATAACATAAAATTCATCACAACCCAGATATTCAGCTTCAAACTATTTCAGTCAGAGCCACAACTATTAGCATCATGGTGACGTGGCATTAAAATTTAGAGGATCCTTTGTGAATGTCAGTCTTTATTAAAAAAAAACAAATCTGCACAATAATGTTCTAGTGAGGTGAGCGATGGCTGGCTGATGGTGTCATGTACAATCCATCATCTTCCCTTAACACTCTGGAAAAATCTAAAATTAGAATTTTTATGAGTCTGACAAACATGAACATGAACTATCAGATGTTCTGCAGGCTGACACGGTCAGAAGCTGCCGCTGCAGGAGAGTCCATTAAAAACCAAAACTGTTTCTGAGTGCTATTAATATTGCAGTTCTTAATTTGTGAATGAGGGATGGGGGAATTTCTGCTGACCCAGATGAGTCTATGAATGAGTGAAGAGGGTTTGAGAGGGCGTCTTGCTCAGTGAGGGTGGACAATTGAAGCTGGAGGGTTTGGCCTTTTATTCTGAAGAGTTTGACACCATGTAGCATGAAACTAAGGAGGAAACTGTGCTAAAACTAACAAACACTCACACGGTGTAAACACACACACACACACACACACACACACACACACTACTTTTTGCTGAAGTTTAGACAATAAAATGCATCTTTGTGGTGATTTATCGATTCATAATTTAGTCATTTGTCAGAAAGGAAATTGTTGCTGCTTTTATTTTGTCAAATCAACAAGAAAGTGGGAGCTGTTTTTATCATTATTTTAATCAGATAGATAAATTAAATAATAAATAAATTAAAGGTGCAGTATGTAAGGATATAGTGAGAATTTTACATAGAGAAAATCCCTAAAGGGTCCAATGTTTCAGTCATGTTGGAAGGAAGGTTAAACTAAAACATATTTCACATCCAGCTGGCTGCTGGATTGTCAGGTTTTCTCCTTTCAAAATAAAGGTAGGAGGGACAGAACTGCCATTTAGCGTCAGTGAGTTTGGGGTTGCCGTGTCTCCCGCGAGCTTATGCTGCAGCGCCTACAACTGTAATTTGACGACAGCTGTCGGAAAGCTCCAGAGTTGTTTAAAGTGGTAACTACAATTTACCACAGGATGCATTTTTACTTCATTTTTACATAATGCACCTTTAATTGTTTACTGAAGCCCAGATGAATAAATGTAAGGTTTGTAACATCTACCCCTTCATCATTTCACCTTTTCATATATTCAGCATAGGCATCTAATTGTCAGCTTGTGGTTTGAAAACCACAAGGATTTATTTAGTAGAACATGTGCAGCAGCAGAAGAAGAAGCGATACCAGAACTTGCCTCAGCGTTAACCTCGAGAGATCTCAGAGCAGCAGCACAGCTGCAGGAGGAAAAGTGACCATTTCACTTTTTTCAACTGATATTTTTGTACAGAGAAAGTCTCTCTGAGTGTTGTTAAGAAACTTAAGAACGTTTTGTCTTAGGGTCTGAATTCATTCATCCCAGATGGTCCCAGATTTCTGCTTAGACATAAACTATAGGCCTGAATAAATGGTGGAATCTGCTGCTAGATTTGTTTGTTTGTTTGTATGTTTGTTTGTGGATGTGCTTAGGACACATCTGTCTGAGCTGAGATGTTTCTGCTCCAGGACTCTGTTTGACATGATCAGTATGACTGCAGTCAGTTTGAAGCATTTCTGCGCAGCATGAAGGACTTTTATCTTAGGCACAATAAAAAACAACACAGCTAAAGGTTCAGACTGGGCTGAGCTGCTGCTGCTGCTGATGAAGAACCAACCCTCTCCCCATCGGGAAAGTCCACATATCTGACCTTCTTCCAAGATTCAAATCGACATTCGTAGGAAATGCTCATGGTGGCAGCTGAAACTGTGGCTGACAACCAACCAGAGCCGTGTCCAGGACTTTTAAAATGGGGTGGCCCATGTGGGGCACTTGTTTATTCATGGGTGGCACCAATGGTTATGCTTATTTATTTATTTACACAAATTGTTTATTTATTTATTTACTTTCTAGTGAATTTTTGAGTTTCACATTGCACAATCACCATTTTTTTCCCTCTTCATCTTCTACTTTTGTGGTGGTTAGCAAGTCACTTCTTGTTGCATGACTGCCACCAACTGGAGTTGAGTGGGAATCTAAATACTATGTATGTGAATATGAAAAAATATTAAATAATAGTAATACTACATGCCTGGGCCAGAAAAAAAGGTGAAAGGTGCATGCAACCACACACTATTTTGGAGTTTACAACCCAAGCCTTTTGTCGACAATGTAAAGTCAATTTAAACTGGAACTTAGGGGGGTGGCACCTGGGGTGGCAAATCAGATTCTAACCCCAAAATTCAACTACCTTCGCTCCGCTGCGCTCCGCTCCGGCACGAACTCCGCAGCAAAATCGGTTCCGTTGTAGTCAATCAGAGCTGTTCCACTACTGCGGCCGTGCGGCGCAGTGCGCCGCCCGCCGTTCCGCCATCCGGCAAAAATAGGATCGATCCTATTTTTGCCGAATGCCGGAGCACCTCTGCAGTCAATGGACAGAAATCACAACCGCCCAACAGGAAAGGGAGCAAGCACAACTTCCGTTATTTCACAATAAATCGATGAACAAAAAGCGTTTTTTGTGTCATATTCACAATTTTTAACAACTATCAATGGCGGTTGAACTTTAAATGCACAAAAATAAGCCATAAATACAGTTTCTACTATCAAAGTAGTCACACTTTGTTGATCCAAACACTGCTGATCTCTCAACACAAATGATGGGCAGATCAAACAGTTCATGTTGATGCTTCTCCCACACAACGGGTGTTTGGATCTAACTTCCGCGTTTATTGCTCGGACTGTATCGCATTCGCAAGATCTCGACAATCCCGTGCATGCCTGTTTGCGCACCTCAGGTCTCCGCACCGGAGCGGAGCCGTTGTAGAGCGGGTACCATTGAGTTCGGAAGCGAGCGGCTGCAGAAGGCCGGGGCGGGGCGGGGCGGAGCGGAGCGGAGGTAGTGGAATCTTGGGGTAAGGGTGGCATGTGCTACCCCAGGCCACTTCCTGGACACGCCCCTGCAACCAACTTCAGAACAAATATCTCATTAAAATTATTTACTTGTAAATTACGTAAATTACAGCATCCCTAAAGCCCTTTAACAGGACATTATCAGTTATCTATTAACTCAATTGAGAATTGTCATTGGTCACTAACACACAGCTAATCAGCCAATCACCAGGCAGCATCTAGAGGACATGAAGCTGACTGGCATGCATAGAGAAACTCAGAACATGCAGATCTACTGGGATTTTCACCCACAACCAGCTACAGGGCTTACAGAGACTGGTCTGCAAAAGAGGAAATATCCAGGGAGCAGATGCACGGCTGAGGTCAGAGGAAAATAGTGATGCGGGTTCCTACCAGGGTCTGCAGAAGAGCATCTCTGAACAACATGATGAACCTTGAAGCACCTGAGCCTGGTTACCACCACAGCCCACCTGAGTATTGTTGCTGACCATGTCCACCCCTTTATGACCACATGGACTGCTGATGGCCACTTCCAGCAAGATCATGCACCATGTTACAAAGCTTAGATCATCTCTAACTGGTTTCTAGAACATGACCATGAGTTTAGTGGACTTCCAGTGGCCTCAGACCAGTACAGAACCTTTGGGATGTGGTGGAATGGGAGGTTCTCATCGTTATGGGAGCTGATGCTGTCATATCAGTGTGGACTAGAAGCTGTAAGGAACTCATCCAGCGTCTTGTTAAATCTATGAGATGAAGAATTAAAGCAGTTCTGATACGAAAGTGTTGTATTAGCTAGGTTGATGTAATGAAAGCATTTTCTGCTTAACTGGGAGCCGTGGAAACCAGTGGAAACCCACAGATAAATGATGTAACACAGTAGAAGGTCTAAGTTACTTTTTGAGGTTTCCACTGTTCTTCACATGAACAACCAAAACAATGAGAGTTGTTTTATAGATTTAGTCATCTCATCTCCCTCTGTGTGTTTGAGCTAAACCAACCAGCTGCTGCTGTCGTCCCAGATGTTAGACGCAACCGTGAGTCTGCTCTGATTCCCCCAGAGCAAACTAAGGAAATAAAAAAAATAAAAAAACTTACATTCTTTCCTGAATGTCAAACTATTCTTTTAGACATCAAATCTACCTAAACTTGTCTTGAGCTGTTTTGCCCCCCCCCCCCCCCCCCCCCAGCCCCGTCCCTGCTGGGGACTCCTCAGATGGACACGCCATAAACAACAAATGTCAAAGACAAAGCACAGATCTGTCTGCTGCTTCTGTGTGTTTTCAGAAAGCTTCAGGGGGACAGGCTGATGCAAAAACGGACTCTGAGGTACAGCTAGATCTGGGTAGTTCCTGTTTATTTTGGGGGGGGGGTCACCCATGGTCGACTTCAAGGTTAGCGCAGCTGCTTTACTAAAGTGAGGTTTCTTCTGTCTCTGAAGATGCTCGTGGTGTTTATTTCTTGAGAGAAAGGAAGTTGGGAGGAGAAGGGAGGAGATGGATGTGTGGTGAGACCTGTTTAGGTGGTGGTGTGTGTGTGTGTGTGTGTGTGGGGGGGGGGGGTTACTTCCTGTTGAGGGAGGTGACAGACTTACAGCACTCTTGTGACAGGGTGTAGCTGTGATCCGGTTCAGTGGAGCTCTAGAAGCTGGTATGATGAATCTGGTTTATAATAAAACCTTCCTGGGCAAAGCGTCATGAATCATCATGGATCTGCCTCTGCGGGGGCCGTTGCTTCGAGTCCTTTTAAACATCCACACTGAATTCCCTCTTTAGCTGTCACCCTCCTGCTCTGAACCAGCTCTCTTTCTTCTTGCTGCTATGGTTTTCTGTCTGTTGGGGGCTTTCGGGTAGATGGTGAACCCTCAGGTGGATTTTCCTTCCAGTCAGGGACCCAATTAAAGAGCCACTTCTGGTGAATTACAGAAAAATAAAACTCAAAAGGGATTCTTTTGATTTTCAAAGTGCAGAAACTCACTTTGTGAGACTCAGATTCCTTTTTCAGCTTTCAGTTTTTGTCTTGTGACGCATTTGCTGAATGCAGATCCTGCTGCCCCTTTCTCCCTCCTGTTAGACCTGTGACGGACGTGGAGAATAAAGTGTTTGAGCTCGGTTTTGTTGAGTTTTTCAGGTTACATCAACACTTCTGTTGGCATCATGTGCCTGCAGCATGATGGAGGATGTTTGTTGTGAAACAGATGCAATGCTACTCCTTCAAAACATCATATTTCCTTTTGTCTGATCCAATTTTTCCACATTGCTGTATCATGACCTCTGACCTTAACCTGAACCAGGTGAGGCAGCAGGGCTTCAGCTGTTCTAGCTTGTCCTTGAATTTCTTTAGAACGGGGCATGATGTGTTGCTTTTTGAGATCTTTTAGCCTACTTCATGTTGCCAGACAGTCTGTACTGAAGGGATTTTTAATTCTGCAGGTCAGGATTTTCTAATAAACACAATTAATCATAATTAATGTTTCACGTACGCTCAGATTGGGGTTAAAGGGCAACATCACACGTGAGTTTTGGGTCATGTTTAAAAGACTGGTCCATGTTTGGGCCTATTAGGGATTTATTCTAAAACTGTGTCAGTTTTCTTAAGTTTTTAGGTTAATAGAAGTTCAATTAATCACTTAAATGAAGCTGAAAATAAAATAATGTTTTCGATCTTCTGGAACCTGTGGTTAGAGCAGGATGTGACACAGAGATCAGGACTGGGATTTAAATTGTTGTGGCTTTTCTTTTAGAGACATAATAAAAGAATGAGAAAGCAGTCCATGATTCAATCAAAAGGGTTTAATTTCAATATTGTAATGAGGAGAAAGTCACAGAGGCTCTTCCCAAAGCAGCCTCAGGAGTGAGTCCTGCTCAGCAGAGGTCCCCACACTCTACATATCCCCCCCTGCCCCCCCCCCCCCCCCCCCCCCCCCCACCCCACCCAATGGGGAGAACAAAGGAAGGCCCTCTGTAGGGGTGATCTGGACCCATGTGCTTACAGGAGAAGGGGGTGTAAATGATGCTTCTCCTGCCCTTTGAAGCAAAACTCTCAGGAAACTGCAGCTAAAAAGAAAAACTTTTATGGCTGTCATAAAACCAACTTCTCTGGCCCCACTGTAAGTTTGTAAGGGTCGAATAAATAAGAGATCAAATATATCCATCACAACATCCACACACCTTCATTCATCAGTGTAGTTACAGGCACAGAGGCGTCTCCACGACTACAAAACTCTGTAAACCTGCCAGTAGTTTAGTTTTCCTCAGCATCACACGACCCTGTTTGAATGAATCGAGCTGAAGTCTCGCCGCTGACAGCAGAGCTGAGTGTCCAGAGCCGGCGCTGGCTAGTCCCCCCTCGAGCCGTGCGTGTTTACGAAGAAAGGACAGAGGGTCGTGTGTGTGTGTGTGTGTGTGTGTGTGTCTGTGTTTTCTAACCTTATCTGACTCATCTTCTTCATATCCGTCATCCTAGCTGTTAAAGGCCTAAAGCCTGAGAGACATAACGGCTGATCCTTCACCTCTCAGGATCTTTCTCTTCTTAAACAAGACAGCCTGACTTTGACTCTGGGAACTCTGGGAACTCTGGGAGACGGCGCAGGTGTTTTCTGGTGTATTCTCCATGGGGGGTGGCAGTGAGAGAGTAAAACCCAGAGCGGGAGGGAGACGGGAGGCAGTGGAGGTTATTCTGCTCTCATGAGTCCGTTAGTGAGCATACATGCAGCTGCACCAATTAGCCCCGCCATGCTTAAACCTCACTCTCTCTCTCTCTCTCACACACACACACACACACACACACACACACACACACACCCCTTTCTAAGCTGCTTCACCAGCTACACACAACCTGTCAAGTGTGTGTTACACTTGTTTTTCACTCCTGATTAGGACGACTTCCTGCATGATTCAGTGCATGTTGTGTAATTCTGTGTCTGCTCAGCTGTCTGCCCACATCCTCCCTGTGTGTATTTATATTTATATACATGTAATGTGTGTTTGACAGTCAGGAACGATGAGAGGCGAGGCAAGGCTCCCTCCGTACGACACCGCTGTCATATTGGATCAGTCAGGCCTGTGAACAGCGTCAGGCAGCAGCACACAGTTGGGCCAATGACACTGCACTTCTGCTGCAGGAGACAGGGTCCGGAAGGGACAAGGAAGGGCTTTGTTTAGAGTTTCTACGTTGTTTTTTGTCATGAGTCTGCAGATTCTGACTGTCTCTCTCAGAACCTCCTAAATCAGCTGCATGAAGTTACTCATGCTTGCTCTGGAGCCCGTCTCCCACAGCAGAAAGGCGCCCAACGACAGATCTGATTTTGCTCAAAACATCTCATGACATATTGGACAGATTTTATTGAAACATTAGATGTAGGCAACAAAATTAGTCCCTTTTTCAGATCACCAGGCAAAATCTTGTTACTTTGCATGAGGTTTCAGGTTTACGTGAAAGTCTTCTCAACACAAGACAAGCACGTTGCGTGTGACAGATTATGATTGATCCATGGGACATCTTCCACAGGGACGTGGTGGTGGTTTGTAACACGATGTGGAGTCCAATAACCCCATTACACCATCAGTATTTAGTTTAGCATAATACGATCTTCTCAAATCAAATAAAGTTATTTATTTTATTATTTTCTGGATGAATGTGAATCATAATGTAAATAAATGCAAAAAAATAATAATAAAGGTATAAAACGTTTAAAAGGATAAATATTAAAGTATAAAGTGTGTCACTGGAGCAGCTGTAACGTGTAAAGGTCAGTCAGCAGCCGATGTAATATTTAGATATCGAACGTGTAGTCTTCATATGGTGGCAGCTAAGATAGCCTAGTCGATGGGAAGTGACGGCGGCAAACATCCTGACCCCATCAGAGAGACTTACGCTCTGGGGACGGGGTGTTTGTGGGTTAGGGGGTGTGGGGGTGCAGAGCAACTTCAACAGGATGCAAAAAATAGAGAATCAGAAGGAGGTTTTCCATTTTAGCTGCATCCCAGCCAACTTCCAGCAGGTAAAGCAGGTCATGGAGCGTGTAGCAGGGCCTAATCCAGTGTGTGTTTTTGGGTGTCAGTAACCTGCAATGACTAGTTTTAGCATAAAAGCGGCCAGATAGATGCAAGCAGCTGTAAACAGTGAGTGTGTAAGGCTCGGGGTGAGTGTGCCTCAGCAGAACCTGAGACATTTATGAGTCAAACATTGCAAGGTCAGATAAGTTAAAAAATGTTTAATATGAACACACTCAGAAGGTACTGGGATGGCTGCACTTGTGTGTGCGTTTGTGTTGTGTATACATGTGAGCAGGTCCAGGCGTGTGTTTATTTGCTGTGAAAGCACGCTTGTTCTGCTTGTGTTTAGGGGAAAGCAGCTGCAGGCCAGCCCTTCCACCTCACTTCCAGTGTGCTGTCAGGTTAATGGCTCAGCCTGTAGGCGCTGATGAGGAGAGGGCGAGCCTTAAAAACTGTCTAGCTGTGTCATTTTGGACTGGAGCGCTGCTGTAACCCGGTTCCTCTGATCGGATCAGCTTTTTGCCGTATGTAACCGAGGCAGCTCAGGTTAAGTGGTAGGCCTCGGGCAAGGGCACGGCCGAGTCGTAATAATCTCCCACAGCGCGTCGTTGCGTCACTTTGTGTTTGTGAGCTCGTATAGACGTAAAACTCAGAAGGCATACTTTAAAATAAAACTTTTTTTTACTTTTATAAATGGTTTAATTGGATCAAAGGTTCTTTGTGAGAGATTTCTCCAGCAGCGAGCTAATTAAATTTACACTCAAGGGAGAAGATCTATTTTAAGACGGTGTGTGATAATTAGGGGTAAAGGAGATTAGCTTCATGAGTTTGTGTGTCTCCTGTTCTTGAGATGGGAAAATGTTAGAAAGAATAAAAGTCTAAACGCCCTTTATGTTGTTTCTTCGTCTCCCTGAAAGGAAAACAGAAGTCGTCAGCTTTGGAAAACGTTGCACTCAATCATTTAGTTACACTCCGCCACACATATTACATTCAAACATGCGACCTGTGAGTCCATGTGATGACAGGGGACCACACCAATGTTGAAAAGTTCTAAAATCTCATAAAAAATGTTATTTTTTTACATGTTTTTCCACATGTTGTCACATGGCAGTTTGATGTTTCACATGTGATTTTCTCATGTGAAGTTTGTGGGGTTTTCTGTGAGGAGGACTGAGTTAGAGTTGCATAACCTGCTGATAAATGAGTCCAGTTTATTGTTTTCTGCGGTGAGGCAGCGTGATAACATGTTAATGTTCTGACCTTCCAGGTTCACGCAGCATTACATCTACCCCCAGGCGTTTGTCCAGCCCAGCCTCCTGCTTCAGTCTCACCTCAGCCCTGCAGCGACAGCTCTCACCCCCCCCTACCTGGAGTACAGCCCCTATGCCCCCTCAGGACTGGAGCAGTACCCGTACGCCCCTTCACCCTCACCCTCCAGTGGCTTCCTCAGCTACAGTTTCCCCACTGGCACACAGACGCCCGCTCTCACCGCCTCCCCAACGCCTCCTGCAGCCCTCCACCCTCCTCTGGCTGCTCTGACACCACAGGCCTTCCTCCACTGGCCTCTCCACCAGCCCGACCATATTCAGTAAGCAGCCCCAGGGTGGGGCTCGAACTGCCGACATGATGATTTAAAACAATGTGACTGTTCATCAATAACATCATTGGAACAACACTGGATCAGTGGAAGAGTACGGAGTTATAAAAAGGGCTTTTGGACAGTACTCTCATTCTAGTTTTTCTGTATTCTTGCAGAAGTGAATCCTCTGCGGCTGTCCTCAGCACACACTGTGAATGTTTTTTCATAGCTGGAGACAGTCAGGGATCTGAAACAACCGCTGGACCCTTCTCTTAGGAGAACGCGAGTGAAGAGGATGAGGTGTGAGACGATGCTGCAGTTCTGAACACTGGACTCCAGCCAAGCTGAGAGACAGTTTGTCTTTCTGAAGCACTGACCCAGTTACCTCCTCTTCAAGGTCACCTTCCTGTCTTCGGCCTTAGCAACATCTCTCTCTCTCTTCTTGCTTGACTTTTTTTTAGCATCTCTTGACAAAAGCTTCCTTTTTGCTCCCTCTATCAGCTCGACGATGAAGTTTTATCACAGAGAAAGTAAATATGATTGCTGAGCATAAGGTCGGTGACGGAGTTATTTTATTGTATTTAGCTGTTTCTTGATTAACTTCTCTGTTTTTATTTACGTTGTTGTTTTTATTTGTGTGTGAGTGGCTATGAACGAGACGTGGATGCAGGATGAAGCTCTTTTTCCAAACACCTCTACTTTTGTTTATTTGTCTTTAGCTGAACAAAACAGACAAATGCTTAAGTGGGTTTACTGGAGTTTACTGGTGCTGCGCCAGTGGCACCGACCCCAGTAGTACTAAAGCAAGCTACACATCACCTGTAATTAACACATTTGCAGAATAAATACAACATTCCCAAACAAGATGCTATGTTTTCTTTGTTCGTGCTCTGAATCTGACAGGTGATGTCATCAGGATCAGGAAGGAAGAGCTGTTTCAGGACATAGATCTTTACCTTTTTAAGAAGATGAATTTCGTTTTCAGACTTTAGTTTTTCTACAGAAAAATATTGTTTTACTTTTAAATAGCATGTGTCTGTAGATCTGGTTATATTTGAGGAGATGACTTCTCCAAAAGTTCTCTCTTCAATTTTTTCTCCTCAGATATTTTAACACATTTATTTGGTTTTAGTTCTTTCTCTCGTAATCCCAGAACATCCGTGTTAGGTGAGTGAACTGACTGCAAGTCTGTGTTGCTCTTTCCTATTTCTGTCATCATTCCATATTTGGCTGACTCCGTTGTCTTAGACGTCACTGGAGAGGTGAAAGCTTCTGCCTCTGACTGGTTATGAAACTTGAACTCTGTCATGATGTTTTATAGTTTTAGTTTGTCAAACTAAAATGTAATAAAAGGGTCAAATGATTTGTGCATTTTCTGATCTGATCCTTTTGCACTGTTACGGCCACAGCTGTTTGTGTTTCTGCCGCCTGTTCTCATCTTCGTGTGCTGAGGAGAGCTGCTCTGCAGCATCTGTCTCCTCCTGCTCTACCTGGCTCAGCCCCGAGGCGCCCAGCTGGAGGGAATCACAATCAGCAGCTGAAGGAGGACAAACAGCTCAAAGACACCCTGTCTCTGGCCTGTTTTCTCCCCGGCTTTATTTTACCATCCGTGTGGCCAATATGTGTTTTGTGTCATGGTGTGTAGTTGGTGTGTGTGTTTTATGTGTTTGTCTGAAGACAAGTCCCCTTTTAGAAAGACATGCAGGTGAGGTCCTGCTTTAAACCTCCTGAGTTTGCAGGGTAGTCCCTGATTGGGATGTAGAGTTTGTGTAAAGTTTAGTGTTTGGTCTCAGTTTGGACAGTGTTGTCTTTTATCATAGCATTAAGTGTGTGTGTGTGTGTGTGTGTGTGTGTGTGTGTGTGTGTGTGTGTGTGTGTGTGTGTGTGTGTGTGTGTGTGTGTGTGTGTGTGTGTGTGTGTGTGTGTGTGTGTGTGTGTGTGTGTGTGTGTGTGTGTGTGTGTGTGTGTGTGTGTGTGTGTGTGTGTGTTTTAACCGATTCAGCTCCTTGTATTGGTTTGTGTCTCTGTGAACGTTTAAACCTGAACTCGGGAGCATTTTGTCAAATTAATCCTTATAATTCTGATTTGCCTGTGTCCCGTATGTTACGACCCAGGTGTCCTAGATGCCTGGGTCGTAACATGCACTAAAAACAAAAGGAAAATAAACATTTCTCAGGAACAGCAACTTGATGATGGATTTGGATCTGATGTGCTTTAGCAGGAGGAGGTTTGAGACACCTCCTTCTGCTAGTAATGTAAGGTTTTAATTTAGCCTTTGGGGTGAGAAGTGAGAGCAACAGCATGAGAGAGAAAATTTCTCTTACGGTGAGGCCGACCTGAATGTTATTTTAAATATTATTCTGTCTCATGCAGCACCGAATCATGATTTTCAGCCTGAATTGTTTTTATGTTGTTTGTGCCCTCTGCTGGCCAAAGTAGGGACTACAACAACAAATCAATTTTAATCATTGAGGTGTTGAAGGAGAGAACAAAAGAGCCAACCCTATCAAGCTTTTTTATGTTTATTATCAATACAGTTCTTTTATTGAAACACTTTGCGCTCCCAGTGAGGTTCATATAATAAAAGGAGACTAAATGTAAAGCTTGCACAGCCAATAACAACGTGCGCTCAGGACTGAGCTGAATCAGAACAAAAGAGCAGATGGTTAATGTAAAAATGGATATCAGAGCAAAAGATATCCAGACAGCAAAAAGCAAGGGCGGGGTGGGGGGGTCGTGACCGACAAAGGTACGAGACAGGAGAGCGGTCATGAAAATAAAAAAGTCAGAAGTGCTGGATCTGCAGATGTGATCACACACGTACACACATATACACACTCACTGGCAAACAAGCATTCACACACGCAGGCAGGCAGGCAGGCGCGCACACACACACACACACACACACACACACACACACACACACAGATAAAATGTAGTGATGGTAAAAAGAAACCTTGGTAAGATCTAATGGTATCATACATCCATGTGTTTGTTGTGTCTGAAAAAACCAAAAACGAAGAGAATTCAGATGGATGATAATGACTCAAAAAATTCAAAATGACCTCAAACCCTTTGTTGCCCATGTATTCTCACCAGACCCCCTTCCTGCCCCCCGTTTCACTTCCACCTGCCCCATGACCTTTCCACCCTCAACACCCTTCTGCTCTAAACTCTGATTTGTTTCTGTTTTCTCTCATAAATCCCTGACAGGGAGGAGGAAGCAGACGGGGGAGGGAGGGAGACGCGAGACAGCTACCGGTTCAGATTTTGGCCACCATTTATGAAAAACACAATGTCCAGTTATAAATACACAATGAGTGGTGGAGTGTGTGTGTGTGTGTGTGTGTGTGGGGTGGGGGTGGGGGCTGCGGTCAAAGGCGTGAACCTCCATGTTCCCAACATGCTACATGGTAGTAAGTGTGAGAATGGATTTTAGTACTGTGTGATGGTGTGTGTGTGAAGCTGTGGTGGTGGTGGGGGGGGGCAGATGAGGTGGGGTCGGTGTAGCTCAGGGACTTGTCTCAAATCCCCCGGCCCTATCAGAGAAGGTGGAGGGGTGGGACAGGTTTATAGAGCTTGTGTTTTGAGCTCGATGGGCTCTCCACGAGTGTCCTGCTGAGTCTCGCTCTCACTGGGTCGGCTGCCCTTCAGCGTGGCCAGGCGCTCCGACAGACCCCTCACACGTGGGAACAGCATGAAATCATACAGGAGGGCTCCCATGGCACCTCCTATCATCGGGCCGACCCAGTACACCTGCCAGGAATGAAGATAAAGTCAACTCATGAAGCATTCAGGATGCAAGAGACGTCGCATGTGTTTGGGTACAAGTCTCACCCAGTGGTTGATGAAGTTTCTGAAGAGGACCGCAGGGGCGAAGGACCTGGCAGGGTTCATGCCAGCACCGGTGTAGTACATCTTGAAAACACAAGACCCGCGTTACCACACGGTGTCTTCCTTCGTGTGCACTGTTTTTGTGTTATGTTTCCTGAGTCTCACCCCCATGAGATGCCCGATGGTGACAGAGAAGCCGATGGAGAGGGCAGCTGATCCCAGGCGGCCGTTTCTTCTCTCGTCCGTCACTGCAAACACGCAGACGACAAGCTGCATGGTGAGGAAAACCTCCACGGTGGTGGCCATCCCCAGGCTGATCCCAGGCTGCAGCTGGAACCACAAATCATATTTAGAGTCAGACACAAGAGGTTCACCTTTGTCCGATACAGAATATTCTGATTTCTAACAGAAGTGTAGGACTTACCGTGTTCATCGCCATGCTGCCTCTCATGTTCCCAGGCGTGACGCCGTACAGCACAGCCGCTCCAGCTACAGCACCCAGACACTGGGCGATGATGTAGAAGAAAGCACGGAAAAGGGACATCTGTGAGCCGACGAGGTAGGCAAATGTGACTGCAGGGTTGATGTGGCCGCCGCTGATGTGTCCGATGGACTGGATCAGGGTGGCAGCTGCCAGCCCAAAGCACAGTGCCACATGAAGGACGTGGTGAGGCCCGGTGGTCCAGCGCAGGGCGGCCCCCATTCCAAAAAATACAAAGAACATGGTCCCGAAGAACTCCGCAAAGACTGCCCTCCAAAAATTCATCGACCGGAACTCCCACATGATGGCTGCTGGCCTGAGGCTGTCTACCAGGTAGAGGAGATTCTTTGAGGAGACTCAAGAAAAGGTGCTTACCTTTTCGGTCCCTTTGAATTGCCAAAAAACAACTTTTTACTAGTCAGCTGAGGGTAAAACAACCAAGGCAGGAAAGACTTAGAGGAATCTTCTCAGCAGGTCTCTGTAATCAACTCAGCTGCTCTTCACCTCCACCTGTTACAGAGACGTAGGTGTGAGACGATGTGGGGGTGCAGGTGGAGGTCTAAGGTGAGGTGAGGAGTCAAGAGGAGATGCTAATGCTAAAGGGGAGGGGGTGTTCTGAAGCAGGAACAGGGATCGTTAGATTGTCCAGTTGGACCTTTTAGCCTCTCTGATGGAGGGAAGGGGGCCAGACAGGCGCTTTATAAAACCCCCACTAGGGGCCCCAGGTGACGCCATAATCCCCCCTGCAGGGCCAACGATGGGGGGGGGATGCTCTTGGCAAATGAACTTAACCCCTTTGTGGCCTGCCCCTCCTCCTCCCACACAGGGTAAGGCCCAAAAACATGCAGTTTAACTCAGAAGAGCCGGAAAACATGAACTGAAAGGTTGAACGTTCCAATAATGAAAAGAACTATTTTGCTTTTAGAAGAACATACTCCAAAAGGAGCAGCTGGAGTTTCCTTCAAGGCAAATGTCATCTGTTGATGCATCCTAACTCTACTGATGGACAAGAGCAGCAAGCACACGGGTCTGCACAAAGAGAGGTGCAGGCACATAATACAGTTGGGGCCCCAGTCGGAAGCGCTCAAAGCTAACAGCGCTAGCGTTGAAACGCCTGACCATGTGAAACCATTGTCTGCAACATGCAAGGGAGCTTCATTTGCTATAGGTATAATGGAAATGCAAGCTATTTATAGATAAGATGGAAATGCTCGCTCTCACATGAAGTTTGATGCTTTGGAGACATCTGCATCAACAGTCACTGACAATTAAACCTGAACCCAGCATTGTCTTCGTTCTTGGTGGGATGGAAAACTAGGACAGATCGTCTGAGAGGACTTAAGGAAACAGCAAGAATACAGAACCAGGGAGGCAAAGACCAACTGAGCTGGTGCAGCTCCACGATGGAACTTGTGGGATGTGCTAAACGTGTGTGTTACTGGAACAAATCCTGAACGTGCCCAGTGTGTGTGAGGCCGGGTAAAGGGAGAGGTGCAGAAGGCCAGCAGGGGTTCAAAGGGATGATGAGCAGTGGTGTGATGCGCTGACCCGCAGAGAGCTGTGTGTGTGTGTGTGTGTGTGTGTGTGTGTGTGTGTGTTGTTCATGATGAATACAGAAGGCTGAGCTTGTTGTTTTAACTCCCTTTTATACATGTTAGAAAGAACACACACAATGCAAATTGCTGGTGTATCTGCAGCTGTTGTAGCTATTGTGCATCTGGTGTGTGTTGTACGTTCACAAGCATACTGAGGCAAGTAAAGTACACCTTGTGGTTGGTGTGTATTATTTGTTTTTATTTCACAGCACTTATTAAGTTATTTAAGACAACAATGGATTTACATTAATAATCACTTTTAATTCATTTTAAAGGGTTTGAATCATCAGCCACTGATAAACAAGAGTTTAATGTGGTATAATAACAGGCATTATTTCAATAGAAACACACACACACACACACACACACACACATTATCTCCATTTGAAATTACAAAGCTCTTCCTGAACGTTGTGTTCTTTCAGGGGCACCATTAGAGTTATGAAGGTCCGTTTGATTGTGAATAGTGAACATTAGAGAGGAGCTGGACTGATGAAGAGCATCAGAGCAGAAGAAGGAGCTTTTTAGCATTTCAAAGCATCACAAACACGACAGGGACCTGGAACATGAGGGTGTTATTCAGCAGGGTTTCAATGAGCCGCTCTAACATGTTAATATGATGTGCAAATGTGGAAGGGAATACTGGATCTCTCAATACTGGCTACAGCTTCACAGGCATTAATAATCAGCTGCAGGGATCCTGGAGGGTTTATGTTTATACAAAACAAAATTATAATCATTTAGAAAACTTTCTGTTATTGATTACTTTTGTCTTTTATCACAACTTCATTTTTATATAAAACTCTTATCTTACATCCTCTCCCTGGTCCTTTAAGTCCACCAGCATCCACTGTCATTTTCTGTGAGGGTGTCCCCGTCTCTTCAGTTGTTGTCCTGTTTGTTTGCCTGCTTGGCCTTCATGGCGTTCTGCGTTACCGTGGAGAGGGACGACCCGGTCATGCTGGCCGTTTCAACAATCTCAATGTCCTTACAGGTCAAACAGGCCACCAGCTTCTGGCGAGAAGCGCTGCGTGCAAAGAAGAACTCATGAGAGACTCCGGCCAATAGAGCACCAAGAACTGGTCCGATCCAGTACACCTACGCACAGGGACATGTCTTATTAGTTGGAGCAGAAACAAGTAGTTTATCTCTCTCTGTATGAGAGAAACAGCAGCTTTGGAAAGCATTAGAAGAGATTCTCACCCAGTGGTTTTCCCAGAAACCAGTGATGATGGCTGGACCCAGAGAGCGGGCCGGATTCATGCTGGCTCCAGAGAACCGCGCCTGACAGACAAACATTATGTAGCGTCGCTCGTGTCACATTTCATGTAAGCCAACAACTTCTTGTGATCATCTTTTTTGTTTAGTCAGGAAAGTTTAACCAGATTGATGAGCTACTGGCTAGTCACCGCTTCAAAGTGGATTTCTGCTATTTAAAAATCATTTTTTTTTATTCTAAACTCTATTTTCTAAACCTCTATATTGTCTTCAGTTCAACACGACATGGTTATTCCAGCAGAAATCAAAAGAATTCTGACAGGAAGTATTTTGCTCTAAAACAGGAAATGCTGCACATTGCTGTTTATAAATATTAAGGTTGATGTAAATTATAAAGTAATGGTAAATTAATCCTAATAGTGGGTAATAGCGTTTGCTTGAGTATTTTTGGTTTTCATAGATAAAGCTTGCATTACCATAGCAACCAGCGCCACAACAATCAGAGGGTGACTAACACTTGATAAATATACGACCAGTCAAAGATGTGGAACCACTGGTGCAGCTGCCTTTATCGTCTTTAAATTTCAGTGAGTTATTCGTTTTTTATTATTACTTTTATTATTACTATTGTCCCTTTTTTTGTTTTTAGGGTTATTTAGATTTTTTTATACTTCTTTAATTTATCTGGAAAATTTATTTCAAACAATCAGAGCTCAGAAGCAGATTTGCTGATTTTTTTGGTGTGTTTTATAGCAAATTTAAATGTATTTACAATGGGGCAAAATGTATTTAGTCAGCCTCCAATCGTGCAAGTTCTCTCACTTAAAAAGATGACAGGCCTGACATTTTCATCATATACCTCAATTATGAGAGGCAAATTGAGAAGAAAATCCAGAAAATCACATTGTCTGATTTTTACAGTAGTTATTTGCTAATTATGGTGGAAAATAAGTATTTAGTATCCCACCAACAAGAAGTATTTCTGGTTCTCTCAGACCAGTAACTTCTTCTGTAAGAGGCTCCTCTGTCCCACACTCATTACCTGTATTAATAACACCTGTTGGAACCAAAGTCAACCCTCTCAGGCTCAAAATAAGTTTTGGTAAAAGGATGAACAAGTCCTTCAGGGGTACTTCTGAGTTACAAAATGCTCATGAAATACATATGTGGAGCAACCAGGTAGGAAGGTTTTAATGTTGCAAATCTGCAACGCCCGCCTCCAGAGGGTTAAAGGCTACCATCAGTACCACACTACGCCACCAGGGACTCATATCCTGCAGTGCCAGACGTGTCCCCCTGCTTAAGCCAGGACAAGTGGAGGCCCGTCTGAAGTTTGCTGGAGAGCATTTGGATGATCCAGAAGTGGACTGGGAGAAATTCATATGGTCAGATAAAACCAAAATAGAACTTTTTGGTAAAAAGTCAACTTGCGTTTGGACGAGAACAAATGCCGAGTTGCATCCAAAGAATACCATACCACTGTAAAGCATGGGGGTGGAAACATAATGCTTTGGGGCTGTTTTCCTGCAAAGGGACCAGGACGACTGATCCATGTAAAAGAAAGAACTGAAGGGGCAATGTATGGTCATATTTTGAGTGAAAACTTCCTTCCATCAGCAAACGCGGCTGGGTCTTTCAGCATGACAATGATCCCAAACGCACTGCAAGAGCGATGAGGGAGTGGCTTCATTAGCAGCATTTCAAGGCTCTGGAGTGGCCTAGCCAGCCTCCAGATCTCAACCCTATAGAAAATCTTTGGAGGGAGTTGCAAGTCTGTTCCCCAGCGACAGCCCAAAACATCACAAGAGATCTGTATGGAGGAATGGGACAAAATACCAGCAACAGTATGTGAAAACCTTGAGAAGACTCAAAAAATGTTTTACCTCTGTCATTGCCAACAAAGGGTACATAACAATGTATTGAGATGGACTTATTCATTTTCCACCATAATTAGCTAATTATTTCCTTAAAAATTAGACAATGTGAATTTCTGTATTTTTTTTCTCATTGAGTCTCTCAGAGTTGAGGCGTGCCTTTGATGCCTCTCATCTTTTAATTGGGAGAACTTGCACAACTTGTGGCTGACTAAATACTTTTTTGCCTTCTGTAATCAGATGATGTTTAAATAAGATTAAATTAATAAAGTAGGTTTAGCATCAACTGTTCAGTGTCACTATAATAATTCACCAACATACAACATAAATGAGGACTATGTACATTTTAGTAGTTTTTTTAGAATGCAATGCATTGTGGGGAGTCTTAATGTAAAAATACAGATCATAAAGTTTTTAGTCCATTTTTTTCCTATTTTTATACAACATTTAAAACGTTGTTTAGAAGAAAAGCAGAGCTCACTGTTTATTTTTTATTTTTATTTATTTATTTTTTTTGCTTTGGAGCTCAAAATTATTGCATGCAGCTAAAAATTACAATGGTTAGTTAGTCTGGGACCACTGAGTGTAATATAAAATTGTTTTTGACAAAAGTTTGACCAAACTTGACCCAAACATTCATAAATTAACACAAAAGTAGAGAAATGATCAGAAACTGTTGGTTGAAAATCCAAAAACTGTTTCCAGCATGATTTATTTGGAGTTAAAATAAACAACACCTGCGTTTAAACATTCATTCTGCTCCTCTCACCCCTATCAGCACTCCGGCTGTGTGCGCCAGCCCGATGGCCAGATTTCCAGGTTCGGGGCTCTCCCTCCGTCTCTGCTCCTCCACTGAGAAGATGGTGAAGACCATCTCGAAGGTGCACAACATCTCAATGCCCAGAGCCTGTGCTGCGTTCAGCTCTATGGGTACCTAAGTAAGGACGAAGAGTAAAACTACATAAAACAAATCAAGCGGGAGTATATACTGTGTCTAAAATGTTGGTACCGCTTTACGAAACATCTCCCCTTAAATAGTTTTATATATATATATATATATACATAACCTGTTAACACTTTATAAATCATTAAAATATGTTTATTATGGATTAATTAAGGACAGGGAGGAGACTAAATTGACTGGTATCTGGCCCAATAGTAAGCCCATCCATCCATTTTCCACCGCTGATCCGGGGTCGGGTCGTGGGGGCAGCAGCCTTAGTCGAGAAGGCCAGACTTCTCTCTCCCCAGCTTGGGCCAGCTCCTCCGGGGGATTCCCAAGGTGTTCCCTGGCCAGCCGAGAGACATAGTCCCTCCAGCCTGTCCTGGATCTTCCTTTGGTTCTTCTCCCAGTTAGATGTGCCCAGAAAACCTCACCAGGGAGGCATCCAGGAGGGATCCTCACTAGACACCAGAGCCACCTCAACTGGCTCCTCTCAGTGTGGAGGAGCAGCGGATCTACTCCGAGCCCCTCTCAGATGACTTAGCTTCTCATCCTATCTCTAAGGCGGAGCCCAGCCACCCTGTAGAGAAAACTTATTTTGGTTGATTGTACCCGTGATCTTGTACTTTTGGTCATTACCCAAAACTCGTGACCATTGTTGAGGGTAGGGATGTAGATCAACCTGTAAATCAAGAGCTTCACTTTCCGGCTCAGCTCTCTCTTCACCACAAAAGACCAGTACAATGCCCACATCACTGCAGAAGCAGCACCAATCCGTCTGTTGGTCTTTCCCTCACTTGTAAACAACACCCCAAGATACTTAAACTCCTCCGTTTGGGGCAGGATCTCATCCCTGATCCGAAGAAGGCATTCTACCCTTCTCCGACTCAAGACCATGGTCTCGGATTTAGAGGAGCTGATTCTCATCCACGCTTCTTCACACTCGGCTGCGAACCGCTCCAGAGAGAGCCGAAGATCACGTTCTGATGAAGCCAGCAGGACCACATCCTCTCAAAAAGCAGAGAGGATCCCCTCAGCACCTTAGCTGCACCTAGAAAACAGGTCCACAAAAGTTCTGAGCAGAATTGGTGACAAAGGGCAGCCTTGGTGATGTCCAACCATCACCAAAAAAAGCCCAACTTACTGACGGCAATGCAGACCAAGCTCTGACACCGGTCATACTCACGGCCCGTATCAGAGGACCCGGTACCCCATATTCATTGTGCTTACAAGGAAGCGACTTAATCTGAAATGCTTATGAGGGCAACTTCAGATTAAATAGGTGGGCAGATTTGTCTCACTGGCAAAAAATAGGTCAGGTTTAGTTTTTTCTCACTCCCTTTAATTAATATAGAATTAACACTTAATACTGGTTCATAAAGTGTTACAGATTATTTTTTAACATATCTGAATGGTTTATTAGTGGTACCAAACATCTCAGGAACATCTGGAGCTGACCTTGTTCACAAAGTGGTCTGCGGTGGTTTTGAGAGGCAGGGCAAGGTAGAGGGCCAGGGTCCCTAAACAGGCCCCTAAACACTGAGCAGAGACATAAACAAGCGCCCGGAGAACATCCAGCTTCCGAGTGGCCAGCAGAGAGAGAGTCACGGCAGGGTTCACCTGATCAGAGACAAAAACACCACCAGGTCACCGTCCCACACTCGAATTCACCTGACCTGACCTGACTTGTCTTCAGTATTTATGTAGTTCACTTCATCTGTTTATAATTCAGCTGTTATTAGTACAGATTTCCACAAAGCATCTACCTGTGCTCCACTTATTTCTCCGAAACAGTGTCCCAGTGCGATGATGACCGCACCCAGTGCTACAGCTGGGTACAGGGGCCCCACGGGGGCCTCGTCAGGACCTGGAACCGAGGTGCCCAGAACAGCGCTCACTAACAAGAGGGTGCCTAGCAGCTCTGCAAGTATGGCACTCCAGAACTGCCGACTACGAAGCTTCTCGGAAAGAACGAGACATAAACGAAGTCAAGTTAGTCCATCATTTATTAGTTAGATTATAAATTTAATCAAATCTGGACAAATTATTTCATGAAATATTAAAGTAAATCATAATTATAAATAAATAAAATAATTTAGCAAAGGTTTTAAAACTTATTTGATTTTTTTTTGCAACAATCTGGTTTCCCCCCTAAATATATCTTGGTACCATTAAATTATGTTAAAATAACAAAAAACTAATAGAAGGATAATAGGATTTAGTTTAAAAAATAAAAGCCTCCCACTGAGTTAAAAGAAAAAAAGTTTTTTGTTTGTTTTAGAAATGGGAAAAAGACTTTTTCTTTCCTCCCAAAAGTCAAAATCAAAAGAAATTGGGTTATTTAAGAGACATCCTCATTTATCTTCTGGCCTCTGGACACAAATGAAAGTATTTTTTTTAATCTAAAATCTGTGACTTTGTGAAATTATAAAAGTCAGTTTTTAAAATCAAAGCTAGAATCACTCCTTGTGTTTTGTAATCAGTTTAAATTCAGGAACAATATATTTTGTTTTGAAACGCTTAATCGACCATTTTTACAGCAGATTTTTATTTACGCATTTATTTCTGCAGCTTTTTTGTTAACGCAGCTTCTCAACAGTTTTACAAACTTGGTGCAACATGCTGATGACTGAATTTACTTCCTAACACTTGAAATCAGTAAAAAAAAAGAAAAAAAAGACAACAAGTATGACTCAGGAAGACTTAATTGTACAAAAGTGCATTTCACAGCCGTCTGTGTTTAAGGTGAAGTCAGTGGAGAGAGAACGAGTTAAATTCTCCACAAATCAGGACTCGGATCATTAAAGCGTCAAATGAAGATGCTCACCTCGCGCCACGTCATTTCAGATCCACAGAAGATGTTGTCCTCAGGTTTTTTGTTGTTTGTTCATCCGCCTGTCCTTCGGTCTGTGTGTCTCTGTCGGGGTCTGAGGGCTGCAGGGTCTCATTAACTTGCAGAGTCTCAGAGGTCCTTTGATGAGAACAGCCTCCACCCTCTTCACCTCCTTCTCTCTGAACTCCAGGCCCTCCTCTGTCTTCCTGCGTGCACACACACACACACACACACACACACACACACACACACACACACACACACACACACACACACACACACACACACACACGCACGCACACACACACACACACACACACACACATGCACACACGCACACACCCACACATACACACATACACACACACGCGCACACGCACACACACACACACACACATACACACACACACACACACACACACACACACATACACAGAGCAAAGATGTCCCTTTAAGGTTGTAGATCGAACAGCCTGCCCTCCAAAAGTCTGTCAACAAATCTACCAACCTTAAAAAAGGAAACTCTAACAAGCCCTCCACTTGTCTTCTCACTTGTCTTTCATGTGTCTAAATGCATTAAGCACACACAGTTACACGAGGTAATGGGTTATAAATTACATAAAGGGCCGTAGAACACAAAAAGATGGAAACGACTGGAGGTAGTTAGGATGAAGGTGATGTTAGGCAGCATTAAATCCCATCATTGTATCTAACACATGATGTTCAGGTTGGTCTTTTGCAGATGATGTGGTTCTGTTAGCGGCTTCAAGCTGTGACCTGGGGAGGTCTGGGCGGTCAACGCTCATCTGCCGATCTCAGATACAAGCTGCTGACATGAGCTTCCATCATAAGGGGGGTGGAGACATAGGGTGAGGAGGCTCAGAGTACAACCACTGCTCCTCCTCATTGAAATTAATCTTTTAAGGTGGTCTTTTAAACACTTCCTTAATAAGAACTGGACAAAAAGGACAGAATTAGTGACGCAGATGAAAATGTACTTTTGAGTATGTTTGTAGTCTTTTAAAGCTTTTTGTTGCTCTTAAGTAGAGTATAGGTGAGTGAGACACAGCCAATGAACTGAACAAGTTCTTCAATAGGTTCAGTTCAGGAACAAACCCAGCATCCTCCTCACCTGTCCCCAGCCAGTCAGACATCCCATCCTCCTCTGATCCAACATTTTCCTGTCACATGCCAGCTCTTTTATCCTCTAACTCAGTCATGGACTCTTCTGGTTCTATCAATCAGATTTTATTTATAAAGCGCTTTTCAAACAAAGTGCTTTACAAAATGACCCCAAATTCCCATAACAGTTTTAAAATATTAACAGACATATGCAAGCACACACACACACACACACACACACACACACACACACATACATCAGTAAAAATTCTTATTCGGCTGAGTCCACATGAGCCAAGTAAGGTAAGGCAAGGAAACTCCATCAGAGGAGCCGTCTGCCCCGGCAGCATCAGGTCTTCCACAGCAACTAAGTCAGGGCGCTGAGAGGAGGGGGAGCATAGACCCCCACCTCCACTTAAGCACTACCTATAGAGCACCCAGGAAGCAACAGTCGACCACTGCCCCCGGGGCACAGGGCCCCTACAGAGAAAACACTGGATTAAAATGAGTAAAAAATGTAAAAATAAAAGAGCTAATATAAATGACTAAAGCAAGAAAATAAGTAATCAATAAATCATATAGACAGTAAAATAATAATATTAAATAATGAAACAGTGCTAAAATATAATCGTATAAAACATGCAAAGCTAGCAATAAAATATAATCATGTAAAACGAGAAATAAAACTATAGTAAACACTTAGATAAAAGCTAACCTAAATTGGTGGGTCTTGAGCCTGGACTTAAAAACATGAACGTTCTCTGCGGCCCTGAGGTCCTCTGGCAGCTCGTTCCAGAGGCGAGGGCCGTAATACTGGAAGGACACTTCGCTGTGAGTGTGTGTCCTGACTTTAGGGACGACCAGGAGACGCCTGCCAGAGGAGCGCAGAGACCATGAGGGTTCATATGGTGAGAGATAAGAAGGCCCAAGACCATTAAGACACTTAAAAACCATTAGAAGAACCTTAAAATTGATCCTGAAACATACGGGGAGCCAATGCAATGATTGTAAAACCGGTGTAATGTGCTCCCGCCTCCTGGTCTTCATCAGGACACGTGCTGCCGAATTTTGTTGAAGTTGTAAACCTGAGATGCTCTTTTTGGGAAGACCAGAAAGCAGGGCAATACAGTAGTCTATCCTACTGGTGATAAAAGCATGCATCAGCGTCTCCATATTGGCCCGAGAGAGAATAGGGCGGACTCTGGCGATGTTCTTTAGATGATAAAAACCTATTTTTGTGATGTTTTTTATGTGTGGGATAAAAGTCAGCTCAGAGTCAAAAATCAGACCCAGGTTCTTCACTTGCTCAGAAGGATTAAAAGACAGAGATTGTAATTTCGGCAATGGTGTCTCTCTCTGAGCCTCAGGACCAATGACTAAAACTTCAGTTTTGTCCTGGTTGAGCTGGAGAAAGTTCTCTGCCATCCAGGATTTGATGTCTAAAATGCAGTTAAAAAGTGCATCCATTGGCCGAGAGTCATCAGGAGACACGGAGATGTACAACTGTGTATCATCAGCATAACTGTGAAAGTTGACCCCATGTGTCCTGATGACCCCACCAAGAGGGAGCATATAGAGATTAAAAGCACTGGGCCTAAAATTGAACCCTGGGGCACACCACATGTAATCCCATGGACCCTCGAGGAACAGGTATTTAAACTCACCATGAAAGTCCTGTCTGTGAGGTAGGATGTGACCCATCTGTGAACAGCACCAGAGAGACCGATCTGTTTTAAACGAGTTAAAAGAATAGTGTGGTCTACTGTATCGAAGGCAGCACTTAGATTCAGTAGAACCAACACTGTCACCTTCCGTTTATCATAATTCAATCTAAAATCTTCAAAATGGCTGTCTCTGTGCTGTGGTTCACCCTAAAACCAGACTGAAATTTCTGTAGGACATTATGAGTGTTTATAAAACCATTTAGTTGATTTAAAACCAACTTTCCTAAAATTTTGCTAAGAAATGGTAAGTTAGATACGGGTTGACAATTGTTTAATTCATTAAAATCTAAATTGCTCTGGTTTTATAAATTCATCTTCAACCAAGTCAGGAGATGCTGCTGCCCAAGTTACCTCCCCCTCCCACCTATCTGTCTCTAGAAGTCAGGTGAAGAGGCAGCTGGAGAGACTGAACAGGAACAAGGCTGCAGGTCCAGATGGTGTCAGCCCCAGGGTACTGAAGGCCCGTGCAGAGCAGCTCTGTGGGATTCTGCAGCACCTCTTCAACCTCAGCCTGGTCCAGGAGAAGGTTCCAGTCCTGTGGAAGACATCCTGCCTTGTTCCAGTTCCAAAACTCGCCCATCAGTCAATGACGACTACAGACCGGTTGCCCTGGCATCCCACATCATGAAGGTCCTGGAGAGACTCCTGTTGGTCCACCTGAATAAGCAAACTAGGACGTATCAGGACCCGCTGCAGTTTGCTTATCACCATGGAGTTGGAGTTGAAGATGCCATCATCCAGCTGCTTCAACCAATCGACTGTCATCTGTCCCCAGTGAGTCGTGGAGGATGGCTGCTTATACTGAGCCAGGATCCTCTGGAGGTTTCTTCCTGTTAAAAGGGAGTTTTCCTCTCCACTGTCGCTGCATGCTTGCTTAGTATGAGGATTGCTGTATAGTCACTGACACTAGTGAGTGACTTGATGCAATTTGCTGCGTTCCTTATATAGGACACATTATTTCTGATTGGCTTAATGAACTGTCCTGAATTGGAATGTTTATTATGTGAAGTGCCTTGAGACGACTCTTGTCGTAATTTGGCGCTATTTAAATAAACTTGAATTGAATTGAATCTGGACAAAGCAGGCAGCACTGTCTGGGTCATGCTCTTTGATTTCTCCAGTGCATTTAACACAATCCAGCCTGATGTACTTTGATGATTACTCTGAAGGAGCGTTGCATTCAGGTGTAGCTTGCAACAGGTTTTATTATCCATCTTGTCAAGGTTCTTTGTGGTTAAAAAGTTACGAGTGGCCGGCTCGAAACTCTAGAACGTTTGAACTAAGTTAAGGGTGACGTGGGAATTAGTTTCATAATCCAGATGTTTTGATTTATGGTCGAATCAGGATTTGACACCCAACAAGGGGTTTGTATAAACACCACGCAGACCACGCCACGCGTCAGAAAGGAAAGCTCTGATTGGAGAGACAAAAGGAATGTGTCATGTGATCTTAACATTGCTTGTGTCATAAGAGTGTCTAGTGCATCTGTACCAAGTTAAATCTTATACAAATACTACTGATTACAGTATTATAATTCAAGTAATCAACATTGTCATTTCACAGATTGATTTACATTGGGCTCACATTATTATTGGACTAACAGACGTTATTTATATATTATTTAATAGAGTTCTTCTGATTTCTAAAAGAGTTCTTCTTGGTCTTCTCTTGAGCTGTAGGGGGAGGCAGATAGCTCGTTAAAACAGTGTAGATGCAGAGGCGTCAAAGGCCTTGAGCCAAATCTAAAGGAGATTAGTTCTTCATGAGGAGAGAGAGGAAATGAACTTTAGGTGGAAAACAGTCCCTTCATGGCGCTCTTCATTTATAACTTATGTCTGTGACAGAGCCAGTAACTCTGTCCTTCAGTGCCCTGAGATCTGGATGGGAACTACGTTATCTAAAGGTCTTTTTGTCCCCTCTGCACGAAGTACTCAGGAGCTACCACCTCTGGTTGCCATGGAGACACACTCTTTCAGGATGCTGTTGCCATAGAACCATGAGATGCTGCATGCTTTTTATTCTTAGTCTTTGATATCAACACACACACACGCACAGAGTCGGTGATGGGAAACTATTTAGGGCCCAAACGGAGCTTCCTGACTCTTTGGGTCCGGGTCCCTCAGTGTGAACTATGTCCAGAATGAACCAGTTGGTGGTAGAGGTATAGGTTTGTTCAGGGTGTTCTCCATTATGCTGTGGATTACCTCCCCCCCCCCCCCCCCCAATCACTACAGCAACTGTGTAACAGTTGTCCCCCCTTTGTGTGGGTAAGCCTAACTGTGCAGCCCTGGCTGAGTGGAGGGTTTTCTGAACTGGAACCTGCTGGCGTGGAGTTTTCAGCCCACTCACTCACTCAGAATGCTGATGCTGACACAATAACACACACACACACACACACAAAGTGCAAACTAAGGGCTTTGAGGGAGCAGAGGGCAAGAGGAATGCAATAGATGCTTCAAGAGACAAGCTACTTTTGTTTTAGTGATTTTAAGTCTTCCTGCATCAGTCTTAACATTTTTGGCGGATGTAGGGCAACATCTGTTGATATGTGAACACATGAATGTGTACTACCTAAACTAAAGCACTTGAAAAGAAATGGAGCGGTGTTTCCAGCACCAAGTGCGTCAGACCGACCCAAACAGATGTACCACAAAACATCTGAATGGAGCTCTTCACTGTGCATGTTTGCAGCATTCTTGTGAGAATTACATGGATGCCAAAACCTGGTTTTTCTTGTTTTTCACTCTCAAGGAAGGTTAGCTGATTCTCCAATCTACAGAGATGCATTTACATGCATTTCTTGAGGTCCTGTTTAATTTTACTTTTTTATTCTTTAGCTTTTTTTTTTTTTTTTTTTTGCTCCTGTTGTGATTGTGATGGCTGCAGATGCACCAAAATGTACCCAGAGGGACAATACTGGCACTTTCTTTTCCATTCTATTCAGTACATGAATACTATGTACCGTACTCACTATAGGAAATAAAACCTTTTTATAGTTTTTAACCCTAAATTTACACTTAGGGAACATCAAAGGAAACAGAAGAAATTGGTTTTAACTTGAAAACTGAACTCAAAAAGGCCAGAAGGGAAACAGATGCTCTCTACAAGATGTGTTTTTATTCAACTCACAGTACATTCTACAGATGCACACGTGTTACATCACCTGAATACAACAGAGTCTTGTAATACCTCCTCTTAAAAATGATGAACTGGTCCTAAAAATATAAAGGATCAAATTTAAAGTCACAAAAACTGTACATTATTAAAAATTCACTTAACACCACATTTGGTTGTCATGTCTTATTTTCTTTCTTTTTCTGGGAAAAAAAAAGAAACATGCTCAGTGTAAGAAGTTTAAATAAAAGCCAGACTGTGGAGCTTGTCCTGTCACCTTCAGAGCACACCGACCGTGTCGCGCAGCATCACACGTTGGCCCTTTCAACAGCACAGAAATCAATCAGAAGGAATGTAAGACAGGAAACGAGGCAGAAATGTGCCCGGTACTTCATCATCAGCTCTTCTGCAACAAGAGTCCAAAAGCGAGAGGATTTTAGTCTACCGTAGAGGCTTCCATCAGGTCAGGCGTCCATTAAATACAGCTTTCATTTAATCCCTTGTTTGAATGCAGCCTGGGAGCAGCACACCGTCATGTCTGACACGCGTTCAGAAGACCTGCAGTGTATTCATCCAATCAGAGTATTTACAGAGGAGCCGTTTTGGTTCTCATTCACAGGCGGGACAGTGAAATCTACGAGTTTACCAACTAAAACCCTTCAGCTTCTGAAACCGGTGTCCTTCACACAGCAGCAGAAGGTAGAAACGTGTGTGTGTGTGTGTGCTCTGGTGTAAACGGTGTCAGCATGCAGGAGTTTAAGTGGAGGTTATACTACTTGTCTGACAACAGGATCCTTTAGGTTTGACTGGCCTTTTCGTAAAATGTCTAACACACCTCTAGGTCATCTGTACACATTCACTACAAGCTATTGCTATTAAATAATCCCAGCTATTGTAGTCTTTATATAGATTTATATAGAATATTTAATAAAAATATACTGAGTCAAAAAATTACTTCTAGGCATAAGACCACGTTACATTACATCTCCAGTGAACGGATAAGAAATGAGTAGTTTGTAGAGTTTGGGTCCGTTTGGTGGTGCTGAGCAGGTCCCGGCTGCAGTGATGTGATCGGTACCTGATCTTCAGAGTGAGAGGGAAGGTACCCCCGACCCTGGGGCCACACCGTCGGCCCGGCAACGGGGCCTGACCAAAAGCCTCGCTATGACGTGACAGCAGGATGCAAACAGGAAATCAGGTGCGTATTAACGCTGAGGAGACACGAGGTTTGAAGGTGACGATGGACATGTTCTCAGTGTGTGAGTGGGGAATGAGCGAGAGTATGAGCCACGGAGCGGTGGCCCTTTAGAAAAAAGATTCAACCTGTAGAGGAAACAATAACAGACAAGAGCCAGCAATCTATACATATATACCTATACATGAGATCACACCGCCTCCAGGCATGTGGGGGCGAGGCGGCGGCAGCACCAGCAGTCCTACAGCGCCACCGTCAGGGCGATAGAGTCTATTTGTCCTTGTTTGAGTAGAACTCCGCCCAGCGGCTCTCAAAGAAGCGTCTCATGGAGTGTCCTGCTGTCCCCACCTCCGACGTGTCCTCGTTGAACAGCTCACAGTTGTTGAAGACCAGCTGGGCGTCGGCAGAGAACTCGTCACAGCTGCAGTAGCTGGAGGGGGGCGGGAGGACCCACGTTACAACAGTCACTCAGCTTTTCTATACCAATCAAACAAAGCTTGGACTAAAATGGGTGCTTTTTATAAAGGGATTAAAGTAAATTATTAGTGTAAAATTCCCCCGACTTCCTTAATCTGTCTGACTTCAGAGTTCCTTCCATAACGAAGAGAGAATTCTAAAGTTTGTGCAGGAACGTTGATGAAGAAGAGATTCTCTTACACTCCCTGTAGCAGCTTCTCTCTCATGGTGAGGAAGTCCATGGGGTTCTTGATGATGCGGCGGTAGCCCGGCACCAGTCGAGGGTTGACGGGCTCCAGGAACGGCCAGGCGTCTGCGTGAGCCTCCATCTCCATCAGAATGATCCTGGAGGACAAATTCAGATTTCAGCTCAAAAACAGGAATTCTTTCGAACCGCGTTATTAACGACATCTTTCTGCGTGCGACTGAACCCACTCGCAGAAGGTGAGGTCTGGTTGGTTGCGTGTCGTCATGCGGCGCCGTTTCGTGCCGCCTCCTTCTCCAGAGGAACGGGAGGATGACGGAGGCGTGGCGGTCTCCTTGTGTCGTGTTGCCATGCCACCACTGCGTCGCCGCGTCGCCTCATCCTCAGAGCTGTCATCTTCATACCTTCTTTTCTTCGTTCTGCTGCGCTTTTTGCACGAGCGCTGCAAATCTCCTTCATCCTTAACGAAGGAAGAAAGAAACAGCTCAGCAAAAAGGCCCGCACGCAGACGAATGCTCTGAATTTAATCACACACTGAACTGCTCTGACCTTAGCAACACAGGCTGGACAGAACCAGTCTCCCTCTGGCACCTGGGTGATCTTTGGCTTCAGGCAGTACATGTGGCAACCCCGATCGCAGCTGTCACACAGCAGCAGGTGCTCGTCGTCATCGCCCTTTCTGCAAACCTGGCAAGTCTAGAAAAACAGAGAAACGTTAGCTAAATCGGAGCTGGAGCGGATGCTTGGTCTTCCTGTACAAACGCTGCTACCGTCTCACCACTTTAGTAACAGATCTCTCCCAAGCAATGGCCTTTTCCAGCTGGAGTAAACAAAGACAAATCTGCGGAGCACTTCGGCAGCGATCCAAAGCCTGACGCCACGTTCGTAGCCGAGAGGTGATTTCACTCTCCAGACTGGAACACATTCAATTTAGTGAATAAATTCTAATTGACATCATTAAAAACCCACATGGATCTCCTTTAGCTTCAACTCGAGGCCGTTTTTCTCACCTGATGACATCCATTGGATGCTCCTCTCCAGGTGTTGGGGTGAGGGGAGCGAGGCGCATCACTTCTGCCGGGTTCCAGAGAGGCTCCTTCAGGTAGCGCCTCTCAATGTTCCTCTCCAGGTTGGCTAGCCGCAGCACGGCCAGGTCCAGAGGGTGCGTGGCGATCCGTGGCAACCCGGACCATTCCTTCTTGGTTCGAACGATCCAGTCGTCCCGCGGGTCAACGTCGTGTTCGTAGTACTGAAGGTCATCACGGGTGGAGTCTGGGTCTGGGATTGTGTAGGGCTACAAAAATAAATAAATAAATAAATAAATACACAGAGGCAAAGTGGCGGCGAGTGTGAAGACAAAATGTTTCTGGTCTGAAGTTTCAAAAATTACCTGAAATTCAGCCATTGGTGTTTCTGTGTTGGTGTCAGTCTCGTTTATGGCTCCCTGAGGAGGCGCCTAAACGAAAGAGCACACAAAGTTCACTGTGATACTTCAAAATTTGTTGTTCTTTATGAAAAGATTAATTTCTTAGTCATGATATAACATATTTTGTATGTAAAAAAAAAAAAAACAGTTTGGTGGCATCTGAACCTTTAGATGTAAATCAGCAGCAACGACCCGCTGCTCCAGATCCTCCACCCACTGGAGGGCGCTGACATCCATCTCCACTGCCTTCTCCTGCACCTGCCAGGGCTGCTGCAGGGCCTCCAGCAGCACTTCTTTCTTCTCTGGCTTCACCTCAAACAGCGGATCTAGTGCAAAAGGACCTTTTTAATTAGAGCATGACTCAAAAAGATAAATCAAGAGCTGAGAAAAAAAAAGACAAAGCCCTAATTACTCACCACTGATGGGTTTGGTGCAGATCTCAGCTAAGCTCTCCATGTGTTTGGCTAAATGTTTATGGAGCACCTTCTCTCGGACGCCTCTGGGGTGGAGGGACTGTAAAGTGGTGTACAGCTCCTCTGGGTCCTTGATCCACCACCAGCCTCGGGTCATTGCTGGAAACAAACCCTCTCGGGTAAACTTAAATGCAGCCTAGAACATGTTCAGACAGCAGACTTAAAACCCTACGAGCTGCTTACATGCAGGAATGGGTTTGACCACCAGCTGCGTGAAGAACTGCTGCTCCAGTTCCTGGAAGGCAGAGTTGGCTGGACGGCCTCTGCGTTTGGCTGCGGCTCCTCGGGCTCCTCTCCGAGCCGGGCTGCTCCCTCTGCTGCCTCTCCGTCGCCTGCGTGTGGGCCTGGCGGGTGTGGTCGGAGCGGCAGGGGGAGGGGCTACAGGAGCTGGTGGAGGAGCATAGTCGAACGCTGCACCTGTGTGGGTGATGTCAGGTGGTGCCGCGTCAGCTGGGTCCAGGCTCGGCAAGAGAGGCTCCGGCTGAAAAGAGGAGAGATCATTTTCAGACTGGAGGTGCGCGGCTGAAGCATACGTGCGTTTGAGTCTGGAAGAAGCAAACCTGCGTCAGAGGAGCAGCAAGTGCTGGCAGAGCACTCGGTGTCTGAGGCAGGAGTTTAGGGGGAGAGCTGGGCGTGGAGGCGGCCTGGGGCTCGCTCAAAGAGTTTTCATCACACGGCTGTTTGGGGAGCAGGTTGAACCACTGTCCTTGTTTCTCGGCCTTCTCTTTGACGGTTTCCTCCGGAAGATTCTCCGTCGGACCGTCCGCTTCTGCGGAGCATGTGCCGTTGGTCACTGCCTCCTGCGATTGGCTGAGCCAGCTCTTGAAAGCTGCTTGCGTGAGGTCCAACAAGCAGCCGTTTGGCGACCCTGGCCCTTCCTCTCCTACAGACCTGATGCTACTTCTGCGGCGGCGGCGAATCTTCGCAGTGCGGAGGTGAAGCTCAACTTCAGGTTTGATCTTCCGAGGGCGCCCGCGGCCTCGCTGTGTGCTCATGAGGGACGCGGTGCCAGGAAGAGGGTCCTCCTCTGGGAGGGAGAACTGGGCTGGGGCTGGAGTGGCAGAAGACTCGGAGGGGGGAGGAGGAGGAGGAGGAGGAGTGGTTGGCGTGGGAGTCTCCTCAACTTTGGGCTCCTTTTTGAGGAAGGCGACGGGCACCTCAGCGACAAGGACGTCCCCTGACGCTGGAAGAAAAGGTACGAGGAGATGGGGATTACAAGGAGACATTTCTAAATCTGAAAATCCAAACGGAGTCTCAGACTCACTGAGCAGCTCTTCTGGTCCCTCAACCAGAATGCCTCCGAGGTGAGGCAGAGCCAGGTATCTGCGGCGGTAACGGTCCTGACCAAGCATTATGGAGCGCATGGAATGAGACGACTGTAGCAGCTTCTTACGGAAAAACGCTTGGCGCTGTTGGAGATCAAAGCTACAGATGAACTGAAACGTATGAAGAACTGTGTCGGGCGGCACCGCGCTTACCTTAGTTAGCTTATCGATCTGCCTTTCCAGCTCTGGAATGCTCGCGTTGGCCGGACTCTCATTCTGCAGAGAAGAACAACGTTCACGAGAGGAAAGAATGACCAAAGCGGGACTCTTACACACTCCAGCTGTCACACACATCGCTAAGTTTGGGTTCCTCTTTGCGGGCGCGCCGACTCCCTCTCTCCAGAGTCAGACCCCCCTCCTCCAGACTGAGGTTCTCCTCCTCGGCTACTCTGGCACTGCGCCTCCTCTCCTCGAAACACAACTCCTCTTCGGAGCGTCCTGTCCGACGAGCTAGCGCCACCTTCAGTCTGGTAGAAAGAACAACATCACACATCCTCAACAAACACACCCGGGCAGTCAGACGCAACATTTTGTGTTTGAGGATAAAAAACATCGTACTTGCGCAGTTTTCCCTCAATGATCCACTTGTTCTTCCTGTAGGTTGTCATGTTTTCCAGCGTGTTGTCAATGTCACTACGATAACAGATTCACACATCGGGGTGATGGAGGAACGGTTAAATGTCTCGGTGCGAGAGTAGCAAGAGTCCCTTAAAGTCTCACCTGGTCACGATGTTGCTGCTGTTTAGCTCCTCCGCCAGGAAACCCAAGATGGCTGCCTTGGTGTCAGGAGGCAGCGCATGAAAGGTTTTGGTCCTCAGAGAGTTACAGACCTCCGTCTCATAACCATGAGACTCCAAATAGATGCGCAGTGCCTCTGAAACCGTGCTGCGGGTCAGCCCCAAGTCCACCAGCTTCTCTCCAAGAATCTTCACCGACTAGAATGAGACGATAGAAGTATAATCAGGATTTAGAAGTTTAACAGATCGCCAGCGAGGACTGATTTCACGAGCGTAACGCTGGCCACATACCTGATAATAAGATGGAAGGCCTGGATCGTGCAGTGCAGCCTCCACCAGTTTGATGAGGAGGTCCTGGACCTTTCCTTGGCTGTCTCCCAGGCCCAGCAGGCCTTCCTGCAGGGTGGCGAGGCTGGGGATATCCTTGGGTACATCCAGACCGATCACCTTCCCGTACCCATGTAGGAACTCGACCACGGCCAGGCAGTGGGCAAACGCGGTTCCAGAAAGAACCAGCCCTGGAATCCGAGACAGCTCCGGCAGCAGCTGAGAACAGGAAGGTTAGGAGGATTTAGAGTCGAGAGAAGATGTAAATGAGAAACTCTTAACAACTCACTTTGTGGTCTGTGAGACACATGTCCTCTGTGGGCTTCTTCAGCTCCTCTGCAATCAGCTGCTGCCTCTTCCTCTCCTCCAGGCGCTTCTGGGCCAGTGCCCTCCGCTCTGCTGCCCTCTTGGCTGCCAGAGCGGCCTGAGCCGCCGCCTCCGCCTCTGCCTGCGCCCTAGCCAGGGCCTTGGCTTTACTACGAGCACTTGCCACCCGGACACCCTGGGGCACCGTCTCTGCTGCAGTCTGCTGGACGGGCGAGGTGGCTTCACCCTTCAGCGACCTCCTGCGGCCAGGCTTTTTCGGCTCGGCAATGAAATCTGAATCTGTGAGCTGTGGGGCTGCGGGGTCTGTTGACTCCGCCTTCACCTCCAGGAGTTTCACATCTTCTACGAGCTGAGAGCCACAGAGAACACCCGACAGAAACACCAGGTGAGATAAGATGTGAAACGAGGATGATTATTTGATTGTTTTGATTAAGTTTTCCCGAACCTTCGCTTTCTTTTTCTCCTCATTCATCTTCTTAATCTTTAAATCCTCCCTTCTCTTCATCCTTGCCTGTAGAAGGAAGAGCAGGAACAAACCCACGGTGGGATCTGAACGGTTCACGGGGTGAAAACTGAAGCCAGGCTGGACGACTTACCTTTCTTTTCATTTTCTTTTTGATTTTTGACAGTTTCTCCTTTTCCTCCTCCGTAAGAGTTTCTGTGAAAACAAGAACAGAATGCTGAAAGCCGTTCGTCACCTCAGAGCCAAAGCATGCAAACAACACAACACTCGCTCACCCTTAGTCTGGAGGCGCTTCAGCAGCTTAGCATCAACTTTGCTGAGGAGATCAACCATCTCAAACTTAGGAGGTCTACCAGGGCGGCGGGTCTGGCCCCTCCTCTGGCCTCGAACCCTGCAGGGCTTTTCTTTATCGGGGTTCGGAGGTCGACCGCGCCGACCAGTGATGGCCATGATCATGGAGGGGACTTCCTCGTTAGCCAGAAGAAACCACTTCATACCCTGGAATGGAGACAAGAACGTCAGTTTCTCTAAAATCTCGTCCACACATTTTGATCTAAACATTTGACCTCAAGACAAAACGTTTCAGACCTCTGGTGTTTCTCTTTCTTCGTAGAAGTCTCCAACAGGCATCCGTGGACTGAAGCTGAAGTGTTCTCTGGTGACCACGCTGTCCGAGTGTTTCTTCAGGTACTGAGAACAGAAATCAGCGGAAGGCCATCATGAACATGTAAGAGGAAAAGTGAAGGTTACGTGGCTTTGAGGGGTGTGTGACGGAACCGAATCCCTTACCTTGATGATTTCAGGAAACTGCTTCATCCTCCTCCCACATGGAGTGTAGTACCAGGTTTCCCCCTTCATGCGGTTCTCGGTTTTCTTCACACGAATCTCCCTCCTCCAGCTACAAACACGACAGCTTATTTACATTTCTGTTGTAGCTTTCAGGAAACAGTAGGCCAGTATGTCACTGGGCTACGCACTATTTGCATGTAAGAGGCTAAGATTTCCAGTTTGTGTTAACTGGATAGGCTAGAGCTTATGTCACGAAAGCCGCAGCTCCACGAAGAGGTTTGTGCTTTATATTTACGAAAATACGTTTTTAGGCTAGCAATTGTAGCGCAAATTCTGTTCTCACAATCTTCTTGTAATTTGCCACAAAGTTCACTCTTAGGTGGTTTATGAAACAAAAAAAAAAAAAAAAAAAAGGGGTGGGGGTGGGTGGCTTGCTTAAGTTTGAGCTGTCTGGGAGGGGTCAGGGTCATGGGGAAGTCAGTCAGGATGGATTCGGGACTAAAGAGAGAATCAAACGTTTACAGAAAAACAAAATGTCCAGTGAGGATAAATGTAAACAAGCTGAAGTTCTGGTACCAAATCTGTGATTCCTGCAAACCGATTCTCTCACATTTTCTCATCTTTGTGTCTGAGACTCAGAAACAGTTGCAGGCCAGTCAGAAATCACCAGCTCTCCACCTCTGTGCTCAACAGCTTCTATCTCGTTTTTGTGCTAAATTTGCAACACATCGACTAAAATCTGCAACAGAGTGGACAGGAGCCTTAACTCATTCACTGCCATTGACGACTTAAGTCGTCATTTGCATTTTTTTACTGTTTGAGCATCGGAACGAGCCCCCGCGCTGAGAGAACAAACATCTCAGCCCTGAAGCCGATCTTCATCCGCATACGTCACAGATCACATGATCAGGAAGCAACACATCCATGTGTTTGGAGATCGTTTTGGGCCGTTCCTGTAAAAAAAAGTGAGGCGCGAACTGGAAAAGCGTCTGCCGATCACAATTCAACAACGGATTATGAAAGAACAGATAACGCTCGAAACACGCGGCTTCTTCCTGATGTAAGAGGTGAGTCTCCTCTTTGTTTTGGTTGTTTTGGCGTTGACATCATGCTAGCGCACAACGTTCTGTGACTCTTAAAAAAACAGTAAAAACGGTGAGAAACGATGGCAGCGAAGGCCGTTAGTGATCAGGAAACGGCTGGCAGTGAATGAGTTAAGAATGGCTGAAGTTTAAAGAACTGGGAGAACTGGTACCCGTGCATCAGAGGGAACTGGACCTGCTCTTCGGTTGCAACCCTTCTTCTGTTTGATTCTCCTGTTTAAAATGAAGAGAAACCGTCTCAGAAACAAAGCGCCACATGATGGGATTAAACACATAGATCTGATAGGTTACCTGCAGTGGAGCTGTCCTCATCGTTGTCGTCCACATCATCCGCGGTGGTTTCAGCGTCTTGTTTCTGCGTGCTCTCGTTTCCCTCGTGGACTTGTTTTTTCACCCTTTTCATCTTCTTGGGTTTCCCACCAGCCGTGCTGATGGTGGAAGCGTTGGCCAGCACAGCTTCGATCGCTGCCGTTATCGGATCAACCTCCTGCATCAGAGAAGTCCCTTCTGACAGTCCAGATGTTTCTTGATCCTCAACCTTGAACGACTTCTTCCTCTTTCTGCCCCTTGCTCCTTCCTCTTTAGCCCCTCCCTCTTCGCCCAGCTTTATCTTCACCACTTTTGGCCTTTGACCTCGAGACCTCCGGTGGCCCTCCTCTGAAGCTAAAAAAACCAAACAAAAAAAATAACATTTAAAATGAGATCTTTTATCTTAAAAGTGATCATGAAATGGACAAACCTGTAGTTTTAATCAGAACGATCTTTGGAGCTCGAGGTCTGCGTGGTTTCCCTGGCGTCTGGTCGGTAACCGGTTGGAGTGGGTGCACACTGTGGTCTTCAGCTGGGGTACTGAAGGCCATGAAGTTCTGGTGTTTGATCCTGAAACTCGGAGGTGTTGCGTCATTAGCAGGGGGCTTAATAACGAAGTGTCTAGCGGAGTCTGGAGCATCGTACCCTCTGGGCTCCCACTCTGCTTCAGAACCTGGCAGGAAACCACAACAAACCAGGCGAGTTATGTTGTTGTTTTTTTGCGAATAACAACAAAGAATATGAAACGCAATAAATACGGTTTGGGTACCTTGATGAACTGGATGAGATGACACAAACGAGTGTGAGTTGGACACATCACTAGGGTCGACGGAAGGCTCCTGGACCTGAGAGCCGTTCTCCTGCCGATCTGCGTTTTGGGTCGTGTCCGCCTCAGACGGTTCTCCTTCCCTGGTCAAGTCCACCGTGTCCTCTCTGGAGTCCTCCACAGGGAACGAGCTGTTGCAGGATGAGCTGTAAAACTGAGTGGAGTCGCATAAGAATGAGCCGTCCCCACCCGTGACCGAGCTGACGTGGAGTCTAGAGGGGGTGCTGCATGCCGAGTCATCACCAAAATAAGAGACAGTGTGAGAAGACGTATCAAAGCTTTGTTCATCGCTCAAATGTGGCCTTGTGCTTTTAGGTTGTGGGGACTTTCTGACGGCAGCGGACTCTGCGAAGTCTTCGGCCTCTGAGACGACACAGATCTTCATGAGTTGCTTCTCAGAATCGGGTTTCTGGATGTTTGGGTGGAAGGTTTGTGAGTAATTTTCAGGGAGAGCAATGAGGGATTTGTGTGAGTGGGTTTCTGTTTTCTTGGTCTCAGAGAGTTCCACCTGGGATGCTCTTCCTGTGCTTGAATCAAGCTGAGCCACAGCTTTGCTGTCCTCACGGACAACACGATGCTCTGACTGCACCTGAGCAGGAGGAGTGGCGGGGACCGGTGGAGGCTGCTTGAAGTCTTGGACAGCTCTAGAAGATGCAACAATTACTCGGGGTGCCGGCACCAAGGCAGGAGGGGAGGAAATGGGTGCAGTCTTGGTGGCTTGAGTGGTTCCAGGAGGCGGCATAAGCAGAGGTCGGACTGTGAGGCTGTGCTGGGTCAAACGAGGGGCGGGGCTTACCAACCCTGGAGGTGCTGATGCTGCAGCAAGAGGAGTGTACGTCTGACACCGGAGCATTGGTGAAGGCTCACAAACTCCACTGACGACTGAAGGAGTCTGAGATGAAGGTGCAGATGCTGATAAACAAAGACTAGGTAATGTTGAGGTTGGTCCAGATGTTGACACCTGAGAGTGAGTCGCACCAGGAGATGTGGAGCTTTTACTGGTCTTTACTGGCATTGGCCTCGGAGGAGCTGGTTTTTCATAGTGACCTTCAGGTGCGTCAGTAAAGCCAGGTGTCAGAGGCAACTTGGACCCATGAGCCACCTGTGTCTTCAGAGTTGTTTTGGGAGCAGAATAAGAAGGGATGGAGACTAAGGCAGGAGGGCAAACGGTTGTAGAAGGTCCAGGATCTGTAAGGGCCAGTGCTGGCTTTGCTGGATGAACTAAAGACTCTGACGGAGGTAAAACTGGAGGATCCAAGAAATCTTTTGTGATTCTAGATATGCTTTCAGTCAAAGTGGGAGGTGTGGACAGCTTTGAAGATGACGCAAGAAGAGAGGAAGAGGCATCTTCTGGTGCATGCTTGAAGCCTGCAGATGCAAACGAGGTAGAGGGCCTGCGGCATTGAACTGCTGACGGAGGAGAAGAAAGTCTGGAAGAAGTGACGACAGATGGAGCCATGGACTTTTTAGGAGGTGTTGTCATTTGTGGAGGAGAGGACTCAACGTCAAACAGCGAAAGCTTTTGAGGTCCAGGAGAAGATGTTGGCGATCCAGAGAAAACGGAGACCTCTGGTGGTGACGAGGCTTTTGTTTGAAACGCCGAGGACCCTGATGCAGAGCGTGGTGATGACACACACTGGGAATGTGAGAGGACGACTGGATCTCTGGCTGGGGAGGTCGCTCCAGGCTGATCGGAGTAATAACAAAAATCCCTCTGAGGACTCACATGAGCAGACAAAGGTTTGGGTTGGTAACGTTCAGCTTTTGGGGACCTCTGTGCAACAGGTGCCCTTTCACTGCTGTTGTAGCTCAGGTCAATCTCCTGGACGGATTCCCTCGAATGCCCTAAAGCAGAAAAAGAACCACGGTGGCATCAAAAACTACGTTGGTGACCTCTGATCCCATAATTATGAAAAACAAGAAGGGGACAAAAATAAAACCTTTAAACAAATTATCTGCCACTATGTTCAGATAAAGGAACAAACACTGGAACAGCGCCTCCTGCTGGTTACATCCCAACACCAATAACTTAATCCTCAGTCCAGTACGAAAGATACAGCTAGGCTTTTTACTCCGTTGCAGAATGAGTCCGTTTTGTAACATTATGAAGTGAAGCTGTTGCACAACATGAGAATCCCAAAAATAAAATAAAAATCAGCAGCACATGTTTCCTAATGGAGAAATAAAACTACGTGGCATTGGCTCGGTCATTAAAAAGAGGAAACGGAACGTTGACGACGACGATTTAACTTTTCAATCACAAATAAGGTCAGAATAGCAGGAAACAAATAGAGAAAAATCAAAGTGAGCTAAATTTTAATAAAAAGTTACCATGTACTGGAGAAGAGAGGCCCACACTGGTGGGATGGGGACTCCGTTCCCTGCTGTGACTTTTGGGCGATCCAGTCTCCTGCAGGGAGGGGGATTTAATAGGTGTTGGTGACGCCCCCACGGGCAGAGGACTGCTGGAGCTTCCTCTGCCTATGCCGTGGTGCTGTGGGCTACTGTGTGGAGGAGTCGCATTCTGGGCAGTGGGCGGCATCATCTGAGCGTGACCCTGAGGCTGCTGCTGCTGATGCTGGGGAGATGGGTGCTGATGCTGATAGAAGGGCATCCCATTTGGCATCAGGCTGTACTGCTGCAGCTGCTGGTGGTGATGTTGACGGTGGGAGTGGAGGTGCTGCTGTGACGGCTGATGAGCAGCTTGTTGGAGGGACTGCTGCTGCTGCTGATGCTGCGATGGAGTGATGCCGGGAAGCGTTTGACTCTGGTAGGGCCCGAACATGCCACGTGAATCATAGCTCACCTGCTGCAGACCAGAGTTACCCTTGTTCCAGTACTGGCTCCCTGTTAGAGGAACGTTGGCTGGGCCTGCAACGGGGGGCTGATGGGGGCTTTCAATGACCCCGTTCAGCTGGTACTGTCCTTGACCTTGGAAGTGGTGTGACTGTGGCTGTGCCATCGCAGGTGTGGTCTGTTTCTGATGCATCCCGTGCCCTGGGGACGGGCCCACGCTGGGACCGTACTGAGGGTGCCCTCCCCACAAGTAGTCGTATCCCACACTGCTCTGTTGGCGGCTGCTCACGTGTGGGTATGGAGCCGATGGTGGGTGGGAAGCAGGCACGCTCGACCCAAGTACAGTAGTGATGCCATTCACATTCATTTCGCCATTCAGATCTGTTGGATTCAAAGACACGACTGAAAAAGCTGCACTGGTGCAAGACATCTGCGGCTGAACTAGGCTGAGTTTGGTTAGGGTGAACAGTGAGCTGCAGCTCTTGGAAGCACAAAACTGGCTATTTTTATTCTGATGTTTGACGAAACATGGACAGCTGGTTATCTGTCACACTCAGAACCAAGTTTCTCCCTATAGCACAAAACAAGATCCAGGGACACTAAACACTGCAAACATAATAAATAACGTGATCATCATCACGTAGGACATTCATTATGAGCTAGTGTCAGCAGTTATGAAATATGTTAGTGAATATTTTCAAAATTTGCATGGAAATGCACATAAAATGAGTCTGAACAGGATAGAAAAGATGAATAAGACATGCAGACATGGAAATGACTAACTGGCAACCCTTAGCTTTGGGTATTCTGGATATTCCAACAAGATTTCACCCTGGAGCATCATCACCAGTCTGTGCTGACTGCTCCATTACAGACAGATCTCAGACAGACTGATTATTGTAGAGTTTAAATGTTTTGTATCTGATTCATCAGTAAATTGTTGCTTGTTAATTAGCTCTAAAAGAACAGAAATGTATTAAAAGCGTGTCTTAGGAGACCCATGGGTCTGTGTTTGTGCTTCCTGTAGAAGCAACAACTGCATGTTCTCCTTTACAGACTTCACCTCCAGGTGATCCCAAACTTTTGAGTGGCAGCCCTGAAATGTTTGCCCATTCAGCATGAGGATACTCACTCTTCTGCTGAGGGAAACTCACGGAGGACCCGTTTGTGTAAAGAGATTCCCCTGAGGAGAGTTTCAGTCCTGAGTTTGGTGAGGGGTGGTTGCCATAGTTGAAATGATTATTTGAATCCATCTGAAGAAAAAAGACATGAAAAAAGAGAAATAACTAAAGGGTGATCACCATCAAACTGCGTGGTTCAACTGCAGAGAAACAGTCATCCAAATGAACGATGTGCAAAACCAAATGTGTCAGAAATATAATAATTATCTTATTACGTATATTAATGAAAACAGTCGTTTGTGTCCCAGTTCATAAACAAGCGCCTTTCCTGTGTGATTTTGGTGATTGTGGCTTGTGACAGCACCATTTCACTCCAAAAGCAGCCGTCAAAATGTCGCAGCCAGCAGCGGCAGCAGTAGCAGATGCCAGGCCCCAGCGAGGGGGACGGACAGGCGGAATCTCACGGTAGGAGCTCGTCATAACCGTTGATGAAGTGCTGCTAACACGGGCACAGCCTCCGCATTCCGGTTCATTAAATGTAACATCACAGGCTGAGAAAAGCCACGCAAAACGTTCCAAAGAGCCGGTAACCGGCCTGAAAATAATAACAGAGAGACTATTGAAAGTATTTAACACACAAAAGGCCCCGACAACACTTTGCCAGTTCCTGGTAGTCATCCAGGATACTTGATTTCCTAATTCAACAAGGCCTTTGCAACCGCGGGCGCCGCGTTAGCTGAACGGCGCTAGCAAAGCCTCCAAATGAACAAGGCATCACTTTAAAACGCTACCGAACGACTGGGCTAGCTATTAGTTTTATTAATGTGGCATTCAACTCCAGTACGTAAAACGTTTCCTTTACTTTTTCGTGTGAAACATCGAACGTGAAACATAGTTGTTTTGGTTCCAAGGTTATTTAGCTAGAACATCACAAAAGAACCTCGCTAACAGACGTAAGCTATAAAGCTAACTAATAGCATCCATAACATTTATCCGGAGTGTAGGCTGCGATGCTAACTAATATAGCCAGGTAGCAGGTACCGTAGCCACGCTGGTTTAGAACCATGGTACCAATCAATAATGTAGAACCAAGCCAATGAAAATAAATATGAGTCGGTTTGTCAAACATAATTACAGCCACTGTTCTAAAGGAAGACGCACTCCCTTTTGTTCACGGGCTAACGTAAGCTAGCAGGCAGATGCAATTTCAATGTTTATGCTGCAATTTGAGCAGAGCATCATCCTCTCGCACCGCCACCATCCAAACTTTTACTCAGATTTAACTAAAAGCTGCCCAACCTTTTAAGTCCGTGGGTTCCGAAGGCGCGGATGACTCTAAACCTTCGTCTTAACGGATATGCGGGTGAAGATGACACAGCGATAAATAATAAACAACTATTCCCCTAACCTTTGGGTTTTAAATTAGCAAACATGGCTGGTGAAGTCCGGTGCAGCCATGATCACAAAACGGAGCGAGCTGCCTGGAGAAGCGTCAATGAGTAAACAGCAACCCCGCACACATCCGGTAACAGTGCCGACTCTTCAAAACATATTTATACTAATCGGTTCAACCATGGACTGTAGAGCCATAAACTTTTATCACTGTTACCCAGAGATGGCTTTAGTCAACAAGATCAGCTCTACGAAGCGCAATAATCTACTTGGAAAGTCAAAAGTAGAATAAACAATAAAGCTTTAGTTTATAACCATGTTATTACATTGTTAAAATTAACCAGAAATTTATTTAATCTTTTAAACTGTACTTCTTACGAGGTTGTCTCCTGAAGAATAGCCAAATGATGTGTATTTGTACCTCTTAGGAGTTCTGTGCAGAATAAAGAAATTACTTTAAAATAAGCCGGTGTGTTAACAGGAAGCCCGAGTTGCTTATTAACGTGAGCTTTTCATAAATGACGCGAGGAAATCAGGCCTGAGGAAGTATGCTAATATCCTGGGCCGAAGGGCCAGCAGCAAGCCTCTGGGTCCTAGCGCCGAAACTATACGGCCTGAGAAGAGATCCCCAACCTTCTTCTTAAACTAGAAATAAATACTCTAAAATGAATAGACTCTGTGGTCTTCATTCACCCTAATAAAGAGCAATCAGATAAATCTGATGTAATGCAGATTAGACTTTAAGTGAAGCTCTTAGCCACCTTAACCCACAACTAACCATGTGTACAAATCTTATTCAAGACAATTAACCCACATCATGATTCTTAAACAGTTTATTAGAAAGATGTAGACAGTTAAAAAAACAAAACGAAGAATTTCCACTGTAATTGAACATTACTCGTCTCCCCTTGCATTTTTCGTCCAACAGTGCAAATATGATTTGGTCATCTAACGCTGCTGCTGCTGTTTTGTTCAGACACCCTCTCACCAGCGAGGGACAAAAGATAAACCAACCGAACCTGGAGGATAGTAACAAACCACATAATGCTGGGGCCAAACTAGCCTTTAATCAGCTGTGACATTTCACTGAGCCTGTCCTGTGAAATGTGTCTAAGTGAGGTGGGTACGAAGACAACGCTGTCAACTATGGAAAACAGAATTAAAGTAGATCACTCGAAAGATGCATATTTAAATTTTACAAATATTTAACAAGGGTACGTGTAAGCTGTTGATGCATGTCCCAAATTTCTAACAGATCATGGAGCCCAATTACTAAATTTATGTTTTACTCAGATCTGCTACACCGGTTGACTAACTTAGACCACACCGTTAGGAAGAAGTTTGCCTGACCATTTTAAACCATACATGGTTTAAAAACTATTTGTAAATCTCTTATTGTGATTTGCTCAGATGAGTACAAGTACAGTTTTCTTTCCCGACAGGTAAAATATGAGCCTGGTAGTAACTTTTCAAACATTGAAACAAAATACCCAAAAGGTGTAGTACAGCAAATGGACATGGAAGTAGCTGCTCTGTACAAATACCATGCAAATCAACCTTAAGTAGACTAGTCAAAGAAGTTTGGAGCTGAGGCTATGGATTTAAATATAGCTACTGACTCATATGTACAGCAGTTTGTCACTGCCTTCAGTTTCCAGATATAAATTTATTAAGATTCCTCTTGTCCCCTTTTTGTTTCAGTTTCTTCACAAAGTCTTCGTGTCTTCTACTCCAAGTCTGGCATTTCTGGAAGAGAAAAACCAACATTAAACCCTTGATAACTGATATGAACTGCAGTGGTAGTGAGTAAAAAAGTTCACTGGCACTTACTCTCATCATCACTATCTGCAGACTCATCCTAGATTAAAAAGAGGAGCAAGGGAAAAATGAGATTGGTGAAACGGCTATACAAGATTACATAACGCCCAACACCGGTTCACTTCTGCTTAATGGTAATCTGCTGATGGATGCATGATGGAAGGGAAAGATTCTTACATCATCTGCCCCATCTAGATCAGCCAGGTCATCCTCACCCCCCATGTTGTTCATCATCTGTAACATTAAGGTTGATACTTTTTACAAGTGAGGAAAACAATAATTTCCCAAAAGAAATAAGTGTTTAAAGCCTTCGGATTCACAACAGACTTTTTAAAGATCAGACGGGCATTCTAGAAAATAGGTTCACTCACTCCAAGTAAGCTGTCCCAAAGGGCAATAAACGTATCGCATGGTAAAATAAAATGAGCACAAGTACATTATTTTATTAAACAGAGCGAGACTACAGTTTATTTATAGTTTTTGGTTGTTTTATTTATTTTGGATTTTTATTATGTGTTCCACTTCAAATGGAAACATTTATCTTAAAGTTTATGGATCTTGCATTAGGCCATTATCATTAAAAATGGCCTCATAACAACATTGTTGCTAACTTCAGAGACAACGTAATCTTCTGCAAAATTCGATATTGCAACTGGCCCAACTCCAACTTATGTTTCAGCTGATTTGTGTTTTATCGGCCATCATCTCCACATAGATTTGTTTCCAGAACCAAATTATAAGAATGCATTATTCTAAATCTCGCCAAAAGCAAGGATGAGAACCTGAACAGTAATCTGAACCAGAACTAAATGTGTGAGTGCAAGCGGGCCCTGTCAGAGCTTTGGGCTTCTCTGCATGTGCCCAAGCCGTTCATCTTCATCAGGATGCTGGCTCTTGGGTTTGTTCTTCCTGCTGTGTCTGAGCTTAAGCCACCTTTAGCGAAGTGGCTCAACTCGAGACTTTTATTTTGCCTCATGTGGGAATTTATTTAAATGATTCCTGAGCATTTTTAAAGACTAGAATTCAAAACAATAATAAACGTCAGAGCTTACATCAGAGAACTGATCAAAGTTGCCCATTTCCTCTTCGGAGTCGTCTTCCCAGTCCTTCCAGTTGTTAAAGTCAACACTTAGCCAACTCAGCTGTGGATAAAAATAAATAAAAAAGGCATAACAATCTAATGATTTGTAGTGGAAATCTAATACATTTCAGGAACTATGTTTAATTAGGGTCTGGTCCCTCAAACAGATCTGGTTCTCCACCTGTTCTTGACTAAACAGGCCAATCACAGCTAAACATCTATGGATGTGGTTCAGAGAAGCATGGCTAAGACACAGCACACCTTTAAGTTATCATATGGGCTGTCGGTCCATCCAACTGTGCCTACAGGTATTACTGTGTCGATAAAAACAGTTCCCAAATAAATCAACATGTACATCCTGGAAACGTGCGTGTCTGACCTTAGCCTTCTCTTTCGTTAGCCTTGGCCATGCCTTCCCCGGCTGTGCTTTCCGTAGATAGCACAAGACTGAGCGATCTGTGCGTTTATGTTTGGATTGCTGCATCAGGATAAAGACAAAACAAAGAAAACGTGATCACATCAGTTAGGTCTTATGAAATAGAATTTGCAGTACCATCTATATTTATCAGCAGTTAGGTCTGTACTACTCACACTTTCATCGATTGCATCAAAAAGGTCTATTTCATTGGCAAGCTTGGCATTGTCGGTCCCTCCGGTACAACTGTGTGAACGACAAAGAATTCTGTTTAAACTCAAACAATAGTAGCATATTTAATTTAGACTTCATACATAAATACTAAGAACATACCTGAAACCACACTTTGTTTTACCAAAATCGACTTTAACATCTTTACTGTCTGCAACAAGGAACTCTATAAAAACGGAGTCCCTCCTGTCGTACCACTTGGCAGTTGCTGGATGCCTGTAAGGACATAACATGAAGAGAATTAACCATTGTTCACCCGATCTTTGCATCTTCATAGTAAACCTGCAAATGTAAAAAGATTTTTGTAATCTCTTGATCTCTAGAAGACCACTTCCATCTGTTTAAATTAAAGTTGATGATTGAACTTTTTGATTTTTGTTCATTTTAGAACCAAATGTTAATTACGTGTTTTTATGTTTTGTTTCCACCATATAGCTAAATGTCAATATTTGCCGAGAAAGTCCATCGTGGGGGAGATGTAAGAGATCTAAAAACAATGAAGTCGGTCACAGAAAGTAATCTTGTTCTGCATGGTTATGGTTAACTATTTGATATCCAGCTTTAGGAACCTGTTAACTGTTTGTGCTTATTTAATTTAATCAACAGATGGAAGCTACACATCCCATGCTATTCTGTCCAAGAGCCTCTGAAGTCTATACACAACAGGTCATCAACACACACCTGTGTCAGGTTGCTACTCAACCACAGGTTAGGTTTCACCAAGAGAAATGTTACATGTGAAATGTCCTATGAAGTCATGTGAACTTATTCTGCCAGATATTGACAAAGTTTTACATTAAAATGTAATTTTTGGAATCAAAAGTACGGGTCCAATATTTCTGATGAAAAAACAAAAGCAAAGGCTTTTCACCTGTTGTAAGTCATCACTAGATAGTGATTTTTAACCTAATGATTGATTCATTACTGCAAAGCAGGCGCATTGTTCAAATTGTAACTGCAGATGATCACAAACCCAACAGAACAGTGTGAGAGGAGTAGCATGGTTTAATTAAAGCTAGTGGCAAAGCCCCCAAGAGATTAGACCGGTGCTTCAGCTGTGAAGACCAACAGATATATCACTTATGACCAGATGGCGACTCTAAACGGCTCTGGTGTTAGCGCAATGATAGCATTCCAATAGTGAATGAACCCTGCTAACCATGCTAAGTGTCCAAACCATGCGGTGCCTCGGAGGAAAGATGAAAACGGCTAACTTTTCAACCAGTAATGAGAAAACAAAAACATTAGATGTGTACAACACACCATGACTTTTTACTGCGCCTTTGTTGCAGTTTAACAACCAGAAAACTATGAACTCTTAGCAGAAAGGCCGACCTCCCGCCTTTGGGAAAGCATGTTGTCAGACGGGTAACGACGGAGTTAGCTGCTAGCTAAGCTATCCGTACTATCGCAGTTTTCCCAACTCTCAGTCACGTTCACAACTTACATGTTTCGGGTTGAAAGCGTCTTCTTTATCGCAGATAAACCAGGCGTGTGAAACTAATACTAGTATTAGAGGAACTGCTATCCAAACAGAACCTATGCAGACGCCTATATCTCGTGGACTCTCCTCCGGATCTTGTTGCGTATCTCGGGATGAGAATGGGAGGACTGACGCACTCCGCCGCCTAGACGTTTCTAGAGCTTTCAGCCTCTGTTGCGCTTCAGGACTCCATAAACTCTGATGTGATTGGATGTCTTGTGTCCCACGCGATGAAATAGAATAACATCAAATAATCGAACAAAATAAAAGTTTGAAATGTATTTTATACATAATTCTAAATGAATGAGGGTTCATTTGTTTCGAACAATTAAACTGAAAGCAACTTCTTCGTGCTAAACTGGAAATGAAAAATAAGGAACAAAACTTGTGTTCTGTCAGAAAGAAGGTAAACTCCTCAGAGAAAGTTAGACAAGTCAATAAAGCCCTGATTTTTTGTCAGTGAGCTCAAATCTAATTAGATGCGGAAATGAATTAACATAAAACAAAAGCGCACGAATCTCTTCTGAAATGACAATTTACAGAAATTTAAAACCAAATTTTGCTTGCGACTGTGGTTCAATTTGCTTTTTTAGACACGGTGAATTTATCTGAACCAAATACTGTCTGATTTACATTTTCAGACAATAGTATAGCAAATAAAGTTCAACAGTTCCATTTTTAAATACTTCTAAACCCTTCCTACATTGTTTTACAACCAGAAAATGAAGATCACACAAAACAAATAACTTAAAAACAAACATCTATTCTTAGATATCCAATGAATAGTCTGTCAGATTATCCTAAACACCCATCTCCTCTGATTAGACTTATACTCAGCCCTTCAAATTGTTAGCCAAAATGATTTTTCATTTAGTTTTATTCATTAAAAACATACCAAATACACTTAGTTTTAGAAACCATTTTGTTTTTATAAGGTAGAAGAAAATATCATTTCTATAGTGCCTCAAGATAGAAATCACGAGGCGCTTCACAAAAACAAAAAATGTAAAAATACAAAAAAGAATTTAGAAAATGGTTAAAATATATTTAAAATGAGCAAAAAATAGACAACTGTGATTTAAAAAAATGTTGAGAGCTGGGTCAAAGGTCACGCCAAGATTCCTGACGGAAGGTTTGGTGTGAGAAGCAAGCTGACCTGACTTTTGGAACCAGCTTGTCTGGGGCACAGATGAGGATCTCAGTCTTATCTTCATTCAGCTGAAGAAAGCTCCCAGCCATCCAGGTTTTGATAGAGTCTAAGCAGGTGTGTAACAGCTGCAGCTTAGACATCTCATGGGGCTTAAAGGAGATGTACAATTGGATGCCATCTGCATAGATGGTAGGAGATCCCTTTGAAGGAGCTCAGGATGTGCTGAAGAGGAAGCAGATAGAGGAAGGTCTGATAACCCACGAAGTCTGATAACCCATATTTTAGGAATTAAATGCCCGCTTAAAATCTTTAGTCCCTCAACATAATTCTAAATTTAACATTAAAGCTACAATGACAAACTTGGAAAACAAATACAAAAAATGTTAACACCTCTTAATGTTTTAACATTGAAAAAATAAAGGGTTCTCTTGCGTTTGCTTAAAAACCTCCACTAATGTTTGCTCTCGGACTAAAAGCAACCATTGGACCATTTAACATTTTAAAATCTTTGTCCTTGTGAATTGTCTTTCATCTTAAGAGGCACTATACAAGTTTAGTCTTTATCCAGTTGTCTGTCTTGCTGCACTTCCTTGTGTCCTGCATTCATTACGCACTCGTATTTTGGAACAGAACACCAGTCATGAGAGGCTTGTGGCTCAGTACCGGAGAAGGAGAAACGGTCGGCTGCAACCACTTCAAATTTAGGACAAACTACCAGAGTCCCAAATAGAAAAACGGACAACAAAAGATGTTTGGACATAGAAAGCAGCGACTAGCGTTTAGCAGCATCTTGTTTCCTCCAGCAGAAGCATCTCAGGGAAGACACCAGAGGGGGGATGAGTGTTCCAGGACTGTTTGCATTCAAAACCCTGCTTGGTCTGTAAATTCCCTAAAGCAACTTTAACACAGAACATGAAAATAGTTCATGTCTGACTGAAGTGAAAACCAACGTAAGGTCTAAAGGAGTTTAAAAGAAGACATCTTTATGGTTGTTACAAATGCATCTGGAGAACACATTTAGTTGCATTCTTTGAGGCGAGACATCAAGCATCACTCTGTGAGAAAGCCTAACCCTGAGAAATGAAACAAGTCTTTCAGTGAAGAATTTGGGAGAAAATAGTAACATTTAAAAGACTCTGAAGTGGTGATGAGCTCCTCTTAAACATGTCATTAATCAGTCTAAAAAAAAAAAACTTCCCATTTTCCAAAGAATTACAAAAACTTCAAAAAGTAATTTCACCAAGCCACAACTTTATTTCCATCTTGGGTATAAATTGTACAAACAAGCTTAGATTAAATCAGCAACCTTTCTTCAGCTATTAGTCGACAGAGTCCCCTTACATCGTCAACTCCTGCAAAGAGAGAAGAACAGGTCAGCACAGATTTAAACAAAACAAACTGTTCAGAGGGCTTCACTCTTCTCAGGACAGAAATGTTGGCTTCAGTAAACTCAGAAGAACGAAAGTCACTGTGTTTCATCATCACAGAAGAGTTTATGTCTATGGCTGAAAATAGAACACAAGTGAAAGTTTTAACAATCTCACCATAATAGCATTGACAATATCGTTGTTGTTGTTTTTCAGGGCGCGTACAGCCTTTGCCCGCGACACGTTTGCTTGAGACATGACGAGTTCAATGTCCTTCACCTCAACTCCGGTCTCATCAACCTGCAGAAACAAGGGCAAAGATTTAGGACCTTGATATAGTTGCTGTTTAATAACGCATACGCATGTTTTAAATGGCTGCCACGCGTTACTTGCGTTGATTTGAAGCGTTGTTTGTGCGCATCCCCTAAAATTAATACGACACACCCGAACGCTGCAATATACGACTAAGCAGTAGGGGGACTTGACAAAACGACTCACCATGGTGACTCAGTCTCCGCTTTAGAGGTCTTTCACACAATCTACGATACCGCTGCTATATTTTTCTCCGTCGTGATCTCGAAATTAACCAGTTAATGAGCTCTTTTTTTTGACGCCATGTTTGTTTTGGTTGTACCCACAAACCCGGCTCCCTTTACGGTCTGAGTTCTCTAGTGTGCCCTCTAGTGGAACACTCCAGTACTACGTGTAGCTGCAAGTGTGTGAAAAGCTGCCATAATTCGGGTCTGGATATGAAGCAAAACAGGAAGTGACAAAAATTGCAGTTCCACCCTCATCTGCTAGGGGCTGGTGTCAGAAGCGAGCAAATCCTCATTGACTCCCATGTTAAAAATACCAAATCACAGCAGAAATAACCATGTTTACAGCCTGGTTCCAAAACATGTTTTAGGTTTAATAGATCTAGTTTACACTCATGACAACTCTGAGAGGGGTGAATTTTTTGTCACTCTTCTGTTTAAGTGTATTAAATGCCTAAAATTCCGAATAAATTAATGAGCATCAGACCCACCTGACCGCAGAGCTAGCTTCGGCATAAGGCCTCAGCCTCGCCTTAAAACGGTTCTGCGATTTTCAGTCTCTCAACTTAGACCATTAGTTGTGCCGTTTGTGCATTCGTTTTGGATATTATTTGTGCAACTGGACCAGGGTATATACAGCAATCCTTAAGTAAAATTTACTACTTTTTAATACTTTTTTTTACTACCTTCAGAATTTTTTTAAAACCATCACAACACTAAATTGCAAGTGTTAATCAGCGACCTATTTACACATATTTTAACATATATAACATACAAAAAGCATAGACTTAGAGACTCACTGATGTTGACAACGTATTGCGCATATTTATTTTACTTAGAAAATATGCCAGGCACTTCTTTTCAGCGGTTCAGACAGTTGACCACGGGGCCTGAAATGATGCAGAACGACCACTGAATATGACGTCATCATAATGTGACCGGATATGCTAAAGTAGGGCTGCTCAATTATGGCAAAAACAATAATCACGATTATTGTGACTGAAATTGAGATCTCGATTATTTAAGACGATTTTTCAATTTATGTAGATTTTTTTAATTTATTTTTATTCAGTCATAAAATTGCTCAGGGCACAATCAGGGCAAAAATAAACAAGAAACAAGATGATCACTAAAAGAACTCCTGATTCCCAGTATAAAAAGAACAATATACTTATAGCTCATAGTTTATAACCCAAGGGCTATAGACCTTGGTTTAACTCATTTAAGTCTAACCAGTACAGACCCAAATACCAATATCTTGCAAATACTGACAGCAAGAATTATACAGTGGCATTTATAACAAATACATGCAAATTGCTGTTCACTAAATGTTGCATAGCATTTATTGAGTCGTGTCAAGGTGCTGTAGGAGAGTGCACTAGCACCGTGTCCTCAGAGAGATTAGTTATTAGTTATCAGCGTGAGGAACTTATTTCTACCTTATTTATAAACTATTTATTTACAAGTCCATCAGTTAATGTAATAATTGTCCCAACCACAGCTGCACCCCCCACCCCCCAACCCGGTCTCACAGCAATCGGGGCAAGCTGCATGTGTGTTTAGCGCGCCGCACGCGCACACTTAGCCGTTTTTAGTGGCTCAGGAGCCCGCAGGTACGGTGTGTGTCACTCACTCTGGTTACTCCAACAGGGAGCCGACTCTGAGAGCCGTTTTTTTAGCGACTGACACATCACTACATCATTCCCTTTCCTAATGTCCTGAAGAACGGTCCGGAGCGCAGGCGGAGTGTTTAGCTAACCTGCAGCAGGAAATGTCGACGATAGTTATCCAGAAAGTAGCTAAGGGTTACCAGAGATGTTTCTGAGGTGTTCGCTAGGTACTTTTAAGATTTAAAAAGTCAAGAAGGGGGTCTGAAAAGCTGTTAGAAATAGCATCAAAGTCACTAAGTTGGCAACGGAGCGCTTCATTTGTAACTCAGGGCAGCTCAAGTGGGAGGAGCAAATAATCGGCTTGTTTTATTTTTATAATCGTTCAAAACATTTCATTCGGAATATATTTCTATGTCGATGTTCAGAATACGACACCTGATAGTCTGAAAAAAATAATACCTAACTTGGAAAAAATAATACCTCTGAGACCAAATTTAACACTTTTAATGGCCTTAAATTTGACTATTTTTATTTATCACTTTTTAATACTTTTTAAAACCCCGTGGACACCCTGTGGACAAAATGACTTGCTGTGGCATTAATTGCACTAATAGAGCGTCCAAGGAGTCTCCACTTCATTTTTTTCAGTCATTAAAATTATATTTATGTATTTTCCGGACTATAAGTCGCACCAGCCATAAAATGTATAATGAAGAAGGAAAAAACATATACAAGTCGCATTGGACTATAAGTCGCATTTTGGGGGGAAATTTTTTTACTATTTTTCTTACAAAATCTGAGACCAAGCGTTTCATATTGCAAGACAAGTACCGGTAACAACAACAGAATAAACAACCAGGGCGCAGCAGCGCACCGCAGTCTCCAGCAGAGGAAGGCAGTTTTTCAAACCCTCCCAGCGGGTCAGGGGAGCTCATTCCTGGGTCGGAGCCACCCGGCCCGCAGCAGCTCGTCACAGGCTACAGCAGGTGATGGCGGGGCAGAGGAGCTTATTCCTGGTCCGGAGCCGGTCCGCAGCAGCGCAGTATACATAATTTGGTATACAAGTCACTCCGGAGTATAAGTCGCAGGACCAACCAGACTATGGGAAAAAAGTGCGACTTATACTCCGGAAAATACGGTATGTATTTTAAGTCACTGCCGCTCTTACGCTAGCTGAGCTTATCAAAGTAGCTACCCAACTACCATTTTAACATGTACTGTGTAACCATGAAATTTAAATGTAATATGGTAAGACCCAGTGCATTTAACATAACGCTGCATTTTTGAAAATGGGTTGAACTACCTCCCCTCAGCGGCAGCTTGGCACATTCTCTGATCGCAGTGCCTGTCTGCTGTGCGGGCTGCCGGCTTGTGGAGCTCTCACTCTGAGAGACCTGACCACAGAAATACTGCAGCTTGGCGAGTTGGTTGATAGTGCTTGATGTTAGTCTCCAGAAGTCTGTATGACATCAGAAACTCGCTCGTTTATTTTTTTATTATTATTTTGTGTAATTGTAAAATAGTGGTGGTGGGGGCAACTAAATAACTAGTCCACAAACAGCCACGACTGGGTGCCGTGTTCTCATGAGAACTAGTGGTGTTTAATACAATGGAACCTCCATTAGCTTAGCTCCCACCTCCGAGTTAGCTTTTAGTTAGCTTGTAGCTGCATCGCTTCAGTTCGACAGGTGTAGTCATTTGAACCTAGCTTTACAGCCCCAGCCCCACCTCTTTTCCCTTTTATTGAATTGTCTGTGCTTGACGAGGCATGCGACAGAATCAAAATGGCGGTGGAGGCCACCTCCCATTTCAGATTAAAAACTTATAATACAAGCCTATGGACATGAATTGTCCAGTATATACAGGTTCTTCAAAAAAAATTAGCATATTGTGATTAAGTTCATTATTTTCTGTAATGTACTGATTAACAGATTTTCATATACCGTAAATCCTCTAATACAGGCCCGGGCCTGTATTTGACTCAAGCTCATCAAGCTCCAGGTCTTTATTGGAAGGAGGGCCAGTATTAGAGGCAGGCCTCTATTTCTATTTGAGCAAAATGAACTAATGGTTCACTGGAGTTTTGGACAATTAAAATTGCGCCCACATTTTCAAAGTTAAACACATTTCTTTTAACAACGGTAGTTTCTGCTTCAGCCCTCTCCCCCCTCCCCCTGCGCAGCAGCCGTAAACTCACTGATGCGCCTGCAGCCTCTCGGAGTTCCTGCTGCTCTAAACATTAAAATAATTATTTCATTTTCTGTTCCTCACTTCTGATTACCTTCAATGGTGTCTGTTTGTTGCAACCACCAGGTACAAAAACTAACTTGTTTTTATTTGACTATTTTTCTGTCCTGCCTGTTTATCTTCCTGCATCTCCTCTCAATCCTAAAGAGAAACTGCTACCTGGGTTCATATATATTGACCTTATGAGTTATCTTTGAACTGCAGTTCTAAAAGAGCTACCGACCGCAAAAACAGTGGAGCGCTCCCTGCTTGGCGGCCGTATCATACAGTCCGAGCAATAAACGCGGAAGTTAGATCCAAACACCCGTTGTGTGGGAGAAGCATCGAAATGAACTGTTTAATCTGCCCATCATTTGTGTTGAGAGATCAGCAGTGTTTGGATCAACAAAGGGCGACTACTTTGACAGTAGAAACTGTATTTATGGCTTATTTTTGTGCATTTAAAGTTCAGCCGCCATTGATAGTTGTTAAAAGTTGTTATGCATATGAAACAAAAAACGCCTTTTGTTTATTGGTTTATTGTGAAAAAAGGAAGTTGTGCTTGCTCCTTTTCCTGTTGGGCAGTTGTGATTTCTGTCCATTGACTGCGGAGGTGCTCCGGCGAAAATAGGATCGATTCTATTTTTGCCGAACGCCGGAACAGAGGGCGGCGCACGGCGCCGCACTGCCGGAGCACGGCCGCAGTAGTAGAATTGCTCTGATTGACTACAACGGGACCGATTTTGCTCCGGCGTTCGTGTCGGAGCGGAGGTAGTGGAATATGCATCGGAGGACAAGGTGATGCGCGCAGCGCCCCGCTCCACAGCATGCAGCAAAACGCATCAGGCGCAAATAAAAGACAGAAAACATTAAAGGAAATGAACCGACATGAACGATCGCGTGTCAGTACCTATGCTCTGACACAGCGCGTTGCCCCCCTGAGCGCAGGAGCTTGTCACCTGCTGACAGCAGGCTGCTGTCTTTTCCGAGGGCTGCATCTTGCCGGTCATAATCACGTGACAGCGACTAGTCGACGACAGGCATAAAAAGTCACTATAGTGAAGTCGACTAGTTCATACAACCCCTACTGCTGCTCCCCAGAGTGTTCTGCAGCATAATCAGCATGTTCTCTTTGAACTTGATAGTGTAATGACCTGGCTGGGGTTGTAAGCCAGGTGCATTCTGGGTATTGTGTTATATGTGTTTCCTATCGTTCTGCTAGTTCCTATGTGCTGATTTGCGTGTTGTGTGAGTGTTATGTAAGCCACAGGGAAGGTGATGTGTGTTCTGTGGAGCGGGTTGAATTAGCATGGTTAACTGACACCGTGACTCTGTGTGGTAGGAGCGTGATAGAGGATCGTGTCTGTAGCGTTACACAGCGTTGAAGAAAAAGCCTGATAAAGGTCTGTGTGAACCTCTACTGCCTCCTGCTGGTTGATTTGGAGACTATAACCCTGCCGCTGAGACGCTTGTTACCACATTCCACCCGGCCACAATAAGAGACCGGCCATTATTCACCTCCGCTGACTCCGGCACCAGCCAAAATTGGAGACCCGGCCTTTAATTGAATACCGGCCTGTATTAGAGGATTTACGGTATATTAGATTCATTACACACAACTGAAGTAGTTCAAGCCTTTTATTGTTTCTAATATTGATGATTTTGGCATACTGCTCATGAAAACCCCAAATTCATATCTCAAAAAATTAGCATATCATGAAAAGGTTCTCTAAACGAGCTATTAACCTAATCAACTAATCAACTCTAAACACCTGCAAAAGATTCCCGAGGCTTTTAAAAACTCCCAGCCTGGTTCATTACCCAAAACCGCAATCATGGGTAAGACTGCCAATCTGACTGCAGTCCAGAAGGCCATCATTGACACCCTCAAGCAAGAGGGTAAGACACAGAAAGTAATTTCTGAACGAATAGGCTGTTCCCAGAGTGCTGTATCAAGGCACCTCAGTGGGAAGTCTGTGGAAAGGAAAAAGTGTGGCAGAAAACCCTGCACAACGAGAAGAGGTGACCGGACCCTGAGGAAGACTGAAGACGGACCGATTCCAGACCTTGGAGGATCTGAGAAAGCAGCTGGACTGAGTCTGGAGCAGAAACATCCAGAGCCACCGTGTACAGGCGTGTGCAGGAAATGGGCTACAGGTGCCGCATTCCCCAGGACAGGCCGCTTTTGAACCAGAAACAGCGGCAGAAGCGCCTGACCTGGGCTACAGAGAAGCAGCACTGGACTGTTGCTCAGTGGTCCAAAGTACTTTTTTCGGATGAAAACAAATTTTGCATGTCATTCAGAAATCACGGTGCCAGAGTCTGGAGGAAGACTGGGCAGAGGTAAATGTCAAAATGCCTGAAGTCCAGTGTCAAGTACCCACAATCAGTGATGGTCTGGGGTGCCATGTCAGCTGCTGGTGTTGGTCCACTGTGTTTTATCAAGGGCAGGGTCAATGCAGCTAGCTATCAGGAGATTTTGGAGCACTTCATGCTTCCATCTGCTGAAAAGCTTTATGGAGATGAAGATTTCATTTTTCAGCATGACCTGGTACCTGCTCACAGTTCCAAAACCACTGGTAAATGGTTTACTGACCATGGTATTACTGTGCTCAGTTGGCCTGCCAACTCTCCTGACCTGAACCCCATAGAGAATCTGTGGGATATTGTGAAGAGAAAGCTGAGAGACGCAAGACCCAACACTCTGGATGAGCTTAAGGCAGCTATCGAAGCATCCTGGGCCTCCATAACACCTCAGCAGTGCCACAGGCTGATTGCCTCCATGCCACGCCGCATTGAAGCAGTCATTTCTGCAAAAGGATTCCCGACCAAGTATTGATTGCATACTGAACAGATTTGAAGGTTGACTTTTTTTGTATTAAAAACACTTCTTTTATTGGTCGGCTGAAATATGCTATTTTTTGAGATAGGAATTTTGAGTTTTCATGAGCTGTATGCCAAAATCATCAACACTAGAAACAATAAAAGGCTTGAACTACTTCAGTTGGGTGTAATGAATGTAATATTTATATGAAAGTCGAATGTTTATCAGTACATTACAGAAAATAATGAACTTTATCACAATATGCCAATTTTTTGAGAAGGACCTGTATGTCGATGGTGTGAACAAAGACGCAGCCTGCGCCAACGCGAGGTTAAACAGCAAGTATACGAAGACCCTTAGCATACCCAACTATAAAACATAAGTTGCATTAATAGTGACTGAATCAAACCATTTACCTCCTCTTCTTCGCTCTCCTCCTGTACTGTGGGCGTCTGTGTGTTTTCCTGAATGTTTGATACAGCTTCTCCCTGTACCTTGAACTTTTCTGCGGCAGCCAACTGTGCCTGCTGGGAAAGATCTTCAATCTGTGGATTTAAAATCAAAACCAAATTTAGAATCAACATTTTCACCATATCAGCTGAAAATTCAGAGTAACTACCAAGTTGCTTTGGTCTGCTGCTGACTGTTTACCTTGGCTTCACCAAAGACGATGTATGTGTCTGACGCAGGGCTCTTGTAGACATCTGGTTTGGTGATGACAAACAAGATGTTCTTTGACTTGCGAATGGTGACCCTGGTGACCCCTGTTACCTGCCTGAGACCGAGCTTAGACATTGCCTGGAAACATAAAAGCAAATGCAGCCAAAGCGTGAAGCAGAGTTGGCATTAGTTTAACACTGAGAGGTACAATCCTTACCTTTCGTGCCTTCTTTTCACTGCGGCTCTGTTTGGCTTTGCTGACAGGTTCCTCATCTATTTCAGCAGCTGCTGCAAGCTGTGGTGAAACATTTTTAATGTATATCAGAGGAATGGACTAAACATTTTTATAGCAATACACATCTCTCAATACACAAAGACTGGCTTCAGAAAATTCAGAAGAACAAAAGTCACTGCGTTGTTCATCACTGAAGAATAGGACTGATAAAACTGAAACAAAGTATGATCCAAGTCTACACCAGTAAACAATTACGACTGGTCAGACTGGGGTCTTACCTGGGCTTGCTGTGTCTGTGTTTGGGCAGAGTCCTGTTCTTCCAGTTCAGGAACGGAGTCATCACTGTCCGACTCTGTGCCAGATCCTACAAAAGCCACCAGCAGACAAAGTTATCTACTAAACACCAGAGTCATTTACACAATCAAGCTGCAAGAACCACACCATGAAACATCATTTACTTACTGCACTCAAAAGTTCGAACAGAATCTGATTAAAGCAGCGTAACTTAAAATCAGCATCCTCTTATAATCACCCTTTAAAGACTCAAGACAGAAAAATGACAAGCAATTTTCACCAAGCTCCTCTCACGAGTGTATGATCTAAACCTACGAAAGACCACATTATACCAACAAAGCTAACCTTGGCCAAACCAGGAACAGATAAATAAACCACTAACACTTTATCTGGAACTAAATCTAATCTATACTTCCTTTGAAAGGTGCACCTAAGCATAGCAAGAGGTTACAGGAAAAGCAGCTGAAAAGCTAATGGAAAACACACAAGAGAAAGGAGAAAATACCATCATCGTTCTTGACCACAGGTTCCACCTTGGCTGTGGTTTTATCAGGTGTAGGGGCAGGTTTGGGAGATTCAACGGCATTCAAGGATGAAATATTGATTTTTTCAACTTCGGGCTTGACAGGTGCAGGCTTTGCAACTGCTTCAGCAAAGGTGAGTTTACGAGGGGCTGGGGGAGGAGGGACAGCTGGCTCAACAAGAGCAGGTTTTATGGGAGCAGATGCAACTTCAGTTGCTGGGTTAGATGAAGCCTTCACTGCAACCTCAGGTACTGCTTTGGCAGGTTCAGGCAAAGCCACGACTGCAAGTTTGGGCAAAGCCTCAGCCAGGGGCTTGACAGGCTCGGCCGCAGTGTCGGGTTTTGCTGGTTTGGCAACCGCCTCAGTCACAGGCTTGGCTGCGGCCTCGGATTTGGCGGCAGGCTTGGCTGCGGCCTCGGATTTGGCGGCAGGCTTGGCTGCGGCCTCGGATTTGGCGGCAGGCTTGGCTGCAGCCTCGGATTTGGCTGCAACCTCGGATTTGGCGGCAGGCTTGGCTGCGGCCTCGGATTTGGCGGCAGGCTTGACTGCGGCCTCGGATTTGGCGGCAGGCTTGGCTGCGGCCTCGGATTTGGCGGCAGGCTTGGCTGCGGCCTCGGATTTGGCGGCAGGCTTGGCTGCGGCCTCGGATTTGGCGGCAGGCTTGGCTGCGGCCTCGGATTTGGCGGCAGGCTTGGCTGCGGCCTCGGATTTGGCGGCAGGCTTGGCTGCGGCCTCGGATTTGGCTGCAGGCTTGGCTGCGGCCTCGGATTTGGCTGCAGGCTTGGCTACGGCCTCGGATTTGGCTGCAGGCTTGGCTGCAACCTCGGATTTGGCTGCAGGCTTGGCTGCACCCTCGGATTTGGCTGCGGCCTCGGATTTGGCGGCAGGCTTGGCTGCGGCCTCGGATTTGGCGGCAGGCTTGGCTGCGGCCTCGGATTTGGCGGCAGGCTTTGCTACGGCCTCGGATTTTTCAACAGCCTTGGATTTGGCAGTTAGTACTTCAGCCTCAGCTGCAGGTTTGGAAGATTTAACTATGGCCTCTGGTTTAACAGGTTTGGGTGAGGCCTCTGTCAATGGTTTGGCGGGTTTAGGCAAAGCCTTGGCTGCAGGTTTAGATTCTTCAGCCGGTGCTGCCTTAACTTCAACCAATTTGGGCTCAGCACAGGATTTTACATCTTTGTCAGAAGCTGACTTGGTAAACTCTGCTAGCTTGTCAACATGAGCGGGAGTTGCATTAGGCTTAGTAACTTTTTGACTTGAACCTTTAGTTTCCTGTATTTGTTTAGGAGACATTTTAAAATTTGATTTGGCATCTGGCATAACATCCTGAGCAGAAGCAGTTTTCTCCTGAGCAGTATTCCTTGGGACAGGTTTGCCCTTAGATACTGATATAACAGCTTCAGTTGGAGCTGCTTTGACAGGATCCACAACTGCTCCTTTTGCTGGGGCTGGTGCTTTGGCAGACTCGACAGCCTTTTTGGGTTCATTACCCATTTTGGCTTCAACTGGGGTAGGAGACAAACCCAGAAATTTTGACTCATCCGCATCCTTTTTATCAGTAGGAGGTTCATTTATTGGCACTTTACCAGACTTCTCAGGTGGAATTAGAGGAGGAAGCTCATCTGCAGCAGCCAGAACAGGAGTTTCCTTAGACACATCAATTGATTTTGGAGGGCTTGAAGCAATTGTGTCTGAAAATGAAATTGGTGCTGCAACAGCTGGCATTGAGGTAACTTTAAATGCAGCAGGAGCTGCAGTAAAGTTTGCAGTTTTAGCTTCAGAAGTTGCAAGTTTATCGAGATGTGGTTCCTCCTGCTTTCTATTTGGATCAATCACCTTAACAGGAGCAGGTACAAAGGCCTCTACTTTTTTGGCTTTTCCTTGTTTGCCAGCCTTAACAACTTTTGGGGCAGGGCGGTTAGCTTGACTAGCTGCAGTGCTACCAGCAGGGGAAGCTAAGGGTGATGGCATAGGTGAGCGAGGGGTGGAGGAAGGAGTAGATTTGGGTGAAGTGGGTGAAGATGAAGAGGCAGAAAGAGAAGAGCGTTTTCTTCTGCCAGGGACAGCCTTTGGGGCAGAGGAACCCTGCGGACTCTTGGCATCTTTGCCTTTTGGCTTAGCAGGGCCAGATGCTGCCTGAGGTTGCTGGGATGAAGCTGGGGCAGGAGGTGTAGCTGAACAGAAAAAAAACTATCAAATTTTTTATCCAACCAGATAAATCTTAGGTCATGCCGTTTAAAAGTCCACAAATCAAAACCCCTCTTCGTGCTTTGGTTAGGATGTAAAATGGGAGCAAACATACCAAGTTTAGATGCACACAGAACACACTACATACAGGTGCTGGCCAGTAAATTAGAATATCATCAAAAGGTTGAAAATATTTCAGTAATTCCATTCAAAACGTGAAACTTGTACATTATATTCATGCAATGCACACAGACCAATGTATTTCCAATGTTCATTACATTTAAATTTGATATTCATAAGTGACAACGAATGAAAACTCCAAATTTGGTATCTCAAAAAATTAGAATATTCTGAAAAGGCTGAATATAGAAGACACCTGCTGCCACTCTAATCAGCTGATTTACTCAAAACACCTGCAAAGGCCTTTAAAAGGTCCCTCAGTCTTGTTTTGAAGGCACCACAATCATGGGGAAGACTTCTGACTTAACAGCTGTCCAAAAGACAATCATTGACACCTTGCACAAGGAGGGCAAGACACAAAAGGTGATTGCTAAAGAAGCTGGCTGTTCGCAGAGCTCTGTGTCCAAGCACATTAACAGACAGGCGAAGGGACGGAAAAAATGTGGTAGAAAAAAGTGTACAAGCTCTAGGGATAACCGCACCCTGCAGAGAATTGTGACGACAAACCCATTCAAAAATGTGGGGGAGATCCACAAAGAGTGGACTGCAGCTGGAGTCAGCGCTTCAAGAACCACCACGAGGAGACTCATGAAAGACATGGGATTCAGGTGTCGCATTCCGTGTGTCAAGCCACTCTTGAACATGAAACAGCGCAAGAAGCGTCTCGCCTGGGCCAAGGACAAAAAGGACTGGACTGATGCTGAGTGGTCCAAAGTTATGTTTTCTGATGAAAGCAAGTTCTGCATTTCCTTTGGAAATCAAGGACCCAGAGTCTGGAGGAAGAGCGGAGAAGCACAGAATCCACGTTGCATGAGGTCCAGTGTAAAGTTTCCACCGTCAGTGATGGTGTGGGGTGCCATGTCATCTGCCGGTGTTGGCCCACTCTGTTTCCTGAGGTCCAGGGTCAATGCAGCCGTCTACCAGGAAGTTTTAGAGCACTTCATGCTTCCTGCTGCTGACCAACTTTATGGGGATGCAGACTTCACCTTTCAACAGGACTTGGCACCTGCACACAGTGCCAAAACCACCAGCACCTGGTTCAAGGACCATGGTAACCCTGTCCTTGATTGGCCAGCAAACTCGCCTGACCTTAACCCCATAGAAAATCTATGGGGTATTGTGAAGCGGAGGATGCAATACGCTAGACCCAACAATGCAGAGGAGCTGAAGACGACTATCAGAGCAACCTGGGCTCTCATAACACCTGAGCAGTGCCACAGACTGATCGAGTCCATGCCACGCCGCATTACTGCAGTTATTGAGGCAAAAGGAGCCCCGACTAAGTATTGAGTGCTATACATGCACATTCTTTTCATGTTCATTCTTTTCAGTTGGCCAACATTAGAGAAACAAACATTTTTTCATTGGCCTTTAGAATATTCTAATTTTCTGAGATACCAGATTTGATGTTTTCATTGGTTGTCACCTATAAATATCAAAATTAAACGTAATAAACATCGGAAATACATTGGTCTGTGTGCATTGCATGAATATAATGTACAAGTTTCACGTTTTGAATGGAATTACTGAAATATTTTCAACCTTTTGATGATATTCTAATTTACTGGCCAGCACCTGTAGTACTTCCACACAGAAAACCCTCATTTACATGTACTTAGGTTACACTGTTGGCAAAGGTGATTAAATATGCAATGCATTCAACACTTCCACAGAATACTGCACCACAAACATTACACAAACAAAACAGCCTGGGGTGCTATAAGGTTTAAGAAGCATCCTCCTTCAGCAGTATATAAAAGCAATAACAAAAGTGTCTTAAAAAGTCAATTTTAACCTTGACAACTACAACTAGAATATGTAATTGGACAGCACTAGGGTCAAATGGAACAAATAAGTATTCATAGCTACAGATGTCAGTCAACTGGGCAGTCCGCCATACGTCGTCAAAGAAGCAAATACATCCCTTATCCAAATAAAAGACTACTTCTATTTGCTCACATCTCTACGGCTATGTTCACACTGCAGGCCTTGATGCTCAATTCCATGTTTGAGAAAATCCAATTTATTTGTGTGGCTGTGCACATGATGACAGAAATGCAACACTTACGGCCCCAAAGAAACTTGCATGCTGAAACTGATGGAAGGCAACAAAATAAAAAGACAATATCTAACTATTTTAAAAAGCAATGTTTTAAGCTTCATAAAAGCACTTAGGTGAAAAAAGTGGTAGCTGCTTTGTTCAATGTTTTTAATTTTTATTAGAAAAAAAAATAAAAAAACACTGGTGTTAGACAAGTGGACAGGACATGCTGGGTGTGCTCAGTTAGAAAGCAGTGCATGATCCAAAATCCATGCAGTTTCCAAGTGACTGAGAGCCAGGAAGCTTCGTCTGAGTCTAAACAACAACTGAACAAATCCAGACGGTCAAGAACTAAAATAGATTGTAAAATTATTTCAGCTATTTTCCTAAAGCGCTCCAACACTTTCAGTGTGTCAATAGTGTTAGCCATCAGTTAAAGGTGTGGCTCACTCGTTTAATCAGTACATTTGCAGTGGTCTCTAGTAGGAATGAAGGCCTTAGAAGTTGTACTCTGTACTGAAAAAAACAGACCCAATGCCTCAAACTGTGTATGGCATAAAGACAAAACAACTCCTGATAGTCTGGTCCAACACTGCCTAATAAAACAAACATAGTTGTGCATCTTTACTTCTTTACAGTTATTGCCAAATGCTTAATAAACCACTATTGGATCAAGTTAATTACAAAAGATTGTAGAGAAATTAATAACCATCAAAGTCGACTAAACAAGGAGTAGTTTAATGTAAACATTTTTCATGAGAAAATCAGAAAAACTAGTAATTATCAAATTTTCTAAACTACAGTAAGCGTTAAAGCTGCAGCAGTCGCTCTTTTCAGCCTCACTGAATTATTGCATGAACTTTAAGTATCAATAGTACCATTTACAAAAAATATTCCTAAGGACCTCGCCCTAACCAATAATCTAGTTATACGGTTTCCATAAGTTACAGAATTCGATCATCTACATGGTGTCGCATTTTTTAACCACTGTTGCCTCGCAGCAAGAAGGTTGCAGGTTCGAAACTCTGCTGCGGCCTTTCTGCGTGGAGTTGCATGTTCTTCCCATGCATGAGTGGGTTTCCTCTGGGTACTCTGGTTTCCCCCACAGATCACAACAAGCCCTACAGATTCACAATCATACGTCGCTTTGGATAAAAGCGTCTGCCAAATAAACATACAGGCACCATCTCTGACCTCACGAGCTCGTCTGAGTTAGTTACTCAAAATAAATAAGTAGCAAAGGAAATATTTCTACACTGCTTTCTAAAAGACTAAACTTGTACACAGTGTTGCTGTGTAGTATATAAAATACATGCACTCACACAAACAAGATAACAATCCTACTGTTAGAGCACATCACAGCTTCGGCGAGTTTGAGTAAATAAAGGGGGGTTGTGGACTGATTAGCAAAATATTACCTACAATTTTCAAGTTGGCAAATACTACCACAACTAATGCTACAAGAGGTTGAAGACAGTGACGAAACAACTGTCACCTGTTTAAACACCTCACAGACATGAGGGGTTTCCTTACAGAAGACCAAATACCAAGTTCCTCTCAACTATTTGCAGCAAATTCTGAAAATTACAACCTCATAAAGAGCCAAAACCCCGCTTTATTAACCATATCAGCAAACAAACAAGATATACAAACCGGTCTCCACTTGAGGCTGCTGCATCTCCTGCTCGGTGACTGGGACCGTGTCTGTTGCTTCACTAGGCATGGCTGCGGATGAGGTAAAATAAAACACGCTGTTAGCACAACTGTCTCAGTCGTGTGAAGCAAGATCTGGAGGCCACTCTTGTCGGTAGACTGAAGCTGCTGTGACTGGCTGAACAGCTGACGGAGCCCATGCTTTAGCTCAGCTCTTGACAGGGCTAATATTAGCTTGAGCTAGCGGGCCTGTGCAGAGAAGTCTATAGTTAATAAACGCGTTTATCATACATTAATTCAAATTAGACGCGTTAATGACTCAACCAGCTAGCGGCCATTTATACTCAGCAAACGTATCATGCTGAGCAGCTCTCTGCGGCCCAGACAGACAGTTACTAATGCGTTTTACATGTTCCCCCATTTTGAGCCGGTAATCAGCAGAAGAGGAATATTTCTTCTAGATAACGGGATCAAATACTAATAATAGTTTTACCAATCTGATTGACAGAGTTCAATCAGACAAATGAAACAAACGACAGATACTGAAATGTGTTAGAAACGACTGGATGAGACAAGATTGTAAACGGAGAAACTCACCGATTCAGGACGCTGTTTCCAAGATGGCTGTGAGAGAGAACCCGTGACCTCACTTTGTCTGTAATATCCGGTGGGGGAAGTTCTAGTTCCGGGTCAATTAAAGGAACAGGCACTATTTTTCTTGTCCCGCGTGTAAACAATGCGGTGTTAAACCTATTTATAGATCAAAGTACAAATTTTTAGCTTCAAATCTCTAAATTGTAATATTAAATTTTATGATATTTTCATTTCACCAACAAATGTTATTGAACATATTTATAAACAAAGTAAAAGCACATGTTCTTGAAACAAAACACAAACTACAGACACGTGTTATTTACATCAGCTTGATGGAAACACAAGAACTCAATCCTTTAGTGTCTGGCTTTTGAGAGTAAGAATTTTGTTTCGTCCTCCAGCAGACGGAAGCTGTTACTACAGTGTTTACATCAAGTTAAACAAGACATAAAATTAGCCATTTCCATATCTAAATTCCCAAAGCTATCTTACTTATTTGTTAAATCAGTGAGTTAAAGCATGAACTATGAGCAGCTATCTAAAGTAACCCTTTGGCAACAAGGCAAACTTTTGTCCTTCGTAGATTTAAAGGGATTTTCAATCTTAATAGATTAAATTGGGTTATTGATAGCTATATTTTAGTTAAATAATTTGACTTACATAAGTTTGCAATTTCTAATCAGACATGTCAGATATAAAATTACTAGTTATTTCAAGACCAGTAAATGTCCTACATCTAGTGAACACAATGAGATAGCATTAACAGAAATGCTATTGAAATATTTTGTCTGGCTTTTATTCATTTTCCCTCTGGCGAACGGAAGCCGTTCCTACAGCTTTAAAATAAAGCTAAACAAAACAAACTGATGAGCACTTCCTACAAATCAGAAATTCCTTCATTGGTGTGGCCACCAGTCAAATCAAACAACTGTTTATGACTAAATAAAAGTTTATTTAGACAGAAAACGTGAGAGAAAACAAACTGCATTTCTATTGTTACTGGTTGTTGCATTTGGTTTTTCTTTTAAAATTTAAAGTCGCACTCCAATACTTTTGCAAAGGTTTGCAGCCTTGTAGAAGACTATTTCACTGCTTGTAATTTTGTATTTGATAGTTTTTTATTCACAGATTAATTCCTTTCACTTATAAAATACTAAAACCCAGTTTTGTATACAATTACGTGAGAAAAACCTTTGCCATCTTTTCTTCTTATTGATACTGTATTAATAACGTATACGTAATGTCGTTTCACTTATCAATTGTATGTTTGCTTAATTTTCAAAAAACACTAGAAGAGCCCACATATCTTAACATTATCAAAGGATGTCTTGTTTGAGAATCATTACAATAATCCATTCCACTAAAATAGGTAAGATGGATGTTTAAACTATTCATAAATTGTCCGAGAATCAAACACAGAACAAATACTACTGTTGCTGTACACACAACTTGTTTTACCTAGTTGAATAATAAAAGTAAACATGGCTATAATCTGGTAAAACCAATAAATGGTCAAATAAACAATTATATAAACCACTGGGCAAACGATCGCTACATAAATGGGATTTACAGAAAAATATTTAAAGTGACTAAGTAATTTATATTATAACAATCTATGCTTTAAAATATTCAGTTATTACCCAACCAAATGAAATTGAGCTGATTTATAGATGCATATAAAATAATTAGTGGTACAAGAACAGAAACGCCTTTTATTTAGATTTTAAAGCAACAAAAGTCTTAAAAAGAGAAACGTTTATTAAACAGTTTCAGTAAAAATGTGTTATTACAGGAACATGACCAGGGACATAACCACAGAGCAGGTCCCAAACTTGCATCAGCAGCTGCACCGGAGCCAGTGGTTGTTTTCTGACTGTTGGTACTTTTCAGAATTCTTTTTGAAGATCTACAAGGAAAACAAACCAAACAGAATAAAGTATAAAAGGCTCAAGACATTTGTTTCATCTCTCACAGCTAGTTCTTACCACTCTTTCTGAGAAGTTCTCCTTTCCATGAGCGAGCCAACCCCTCTAGAAACTGATCAAAGTTCTTCACATACTTTGCCAAACTGGTTCTTTTGTAATCTGGGAGCAAAAACAGACAAGTTATCCTGCTGCACCACACTCACATTTAACTTAAAGAGCAACTTGCAGGTTAGAGACTCCCATGAACCAATGTTTAAAGAAACATAATAGAAACTCATTTTAAACATTTATTTACACATACATAAATAATTTAGGCTTTTAGAGTAATTTTTGTGAGATTTTTATTTTTTTTTTGCCAAACCAAGTGATGTCAGCTGAGGGAGATTTGTTAGCTTCATCCAGAGAAAAATATGGATTCTAATGCCGGTTCTGACACAGAGGAAACTATAAATGTTTATAATCATACTTCTGATGGACCAAAACCATAAGGTTATGAGTTTGCTGCATGCCCCAGAGAGCAGAGACAAACCAGAGGGAGAACCAATCAGCCAAAGCAGAGAGATTGAGCAGCGATGTGACAACAGCGGGGGAGCAGCTTAACGATGCTAGCTTAAACTCGTGTGCTAATTTCACAACATTGTACAGATAACTATAATGTACCAGACAATTAAAATAGTAGCTGGATCTGACCCAGACACCAGCGAGCCAGTCGAGCTGGTATTTTTAAAAGCTGCACATGATCCTTTCCTGTGGCGGCAGTTCTGATGTGGTTCCGACCCAGAAACCAGCTGGCCCGCTGAGCCGCGCGTCTCTTCTGGTGGTCAGTTCTAACCTGGTTCTGACGGTGATCCAACCTCCAGATATCCACATTTAATTTTTTAAACCCTGCCAAGGGTCTCTAGAGCCCAGTGCGGACCTCCCGGTACCGAACGATGTGGGCTACAGAAGTCTGTCTTTTCAGCTGCACAAAACACCCTCAGGCATGGAGATAGAGGCATTGTTTCTCTTGTCTGGAAACCCGTGGACTTGATGTCCAGACAGGCTGGAGTTGGTACAGCCTTCACAAACTATAGTTTATCAAAATGAACACAATCCAGATCTAGCAAACACACACACTGGCTGGATAACATGACCTCTCTACCCAGAAACTACCCACTCTCACACAGAGCTGAGGCAGCACCGAGCCTCTAACTCCTTTGGTTACGTCAGAGGTTCAGATTTAGAAAAAAGAGCTTTTTTTAGAAGCTTTGCTGAGAAAGGCCACTTTTTACTAGAAAACTGCTGTTATGTATTTTAAAATGAAATATCCACAATAAGCATTTCAAATAGTGTTTTTGGACAGCATTTTATATGAATTAAAAAATAAATTAACCTGCAATTTACTCTTTAAGAAAATTGGATGTCAAAATCACCTGAAAATCTGAAGATGTTGACAATCCGTTTAATCTAGGAGTAGTGCAAAGTTTCTCAATTCCTAGATCTAAGATGAATTAATAAAACTCTTAATCTGAAACTAGTTGGGGGGAAAGGAGATCTCCTAACCAGATGATCAGCAAAGATATCTTCACAATTATGTCCTGTTAATGATGAAAGATCTTTGAATAAATGTGAGGGGAAAGTTAGATTTTTGGTGTTTTTACGGCACCTCTGATCCTCCGCTTCTCTGAGGCGTCTCTCTCATCTTCCTTCTCTGTGGCATCCTCCACTTTTTCTTCTTCCTCCCCAGTTTTGGGTCGATCCAACTCCTCACAGATCAGACTTAAAAAATCAAATAAAATCAGTTTCTGTGGGTTGCAGCCTGGTCACAAAACAGCACAGAGACGACTGACCTGATGGTGGGAACAGCGAAAGGATCAAAGCTGTCCAACTCCCTCAAGTCGATGGGAACTGAGACACGTCCTATTCAGGAGCAGAGCTGGTTTTACTAACAGCTGGTAGAGAAAACAGGTCACTGTGTGTTTTCAGACCCAACTCACCTGTTTTGGGATGAACACTAAAGGGGCTCTTCAGTAAGTGGCTCACACCTTTACTGACGTTCACATCAAGCCGAGGGTAGCAGTACTGCAGCATGATCTCTTTGTCAAAGTGTTGGCCCTTTTTAGCTGTAGACTAGGAGGAGCAAGACTGTTAAATTAATACTAAGCAGTTTTGCTGGCTTTCACCACCATCTGGTGTTCTGTCAGTCAAAGCAAAATCACCTTTGTCTTTTTAACATCTTAATCTAACCGCTGAAAGGTCTCCTTCCTTAGTTTCTACAGGAGAAATTCATGCCTAAATCAAACAAATCAGCTGTGTTAGCGATCTAAAACATGCAGGAAATGTGCTGCTTTGAGACTAACCAGGACCAGACTGGCCGGCAACTCTGAAATAGCAAGGGGTCTGAGTGATTTTTCACCAACTCTGTAAAGCAGTTGTATTCAATTCCGTGCCTCGAGGGCCGGTATCAGCACATTTTAGTTTTAACTCTTCTTCAACACGTGATTTCAATCGCCAGGTAATTAACAGGTTTCTGCAGAGCCTGATGAGCTGAACTAAATGTGTTGGAGCAGAGAAACCACTAAAACGTGCCGGATACCGGCCCTCGAGGCACGGAATTGAATAGTCCAGCTGTAAAGGGTCATTTTAGCACATACCCACTCAAGAAAATTATTTAAAAAATGAAAAAGTTGCAAAGTATCCCTTTAATGCTCACTAATCGGTAAAATTATGAATATTACTTTTTAAATTTCATATGGTTTACAAAACTAGTTCCCATAAAATACACTTTCAAAAATTCAATGAAAACTACATTTAATTTATCAAAACTTTGACTTCAGACATATTTAAACAAATATTTACATTAGGAAGAAAAGGGATTTTGCAGCCTTGCACTTGCTGAATGTAAGGCTGCCAGCAAGCCTGAACCTGCTGACACTGGCACGCTGTGGATGCAGCACAATTTGAGAAGCATTCATCTGAACCGACTACTACAAACAACAGTTGTTGTTTTTTTAAATATAAAAACAAACAAAAAATGATCAGGAACATTATTAAGTTTTTGTTGCATTTCTGAAAGGACTTCCTTTTGTAGGAAACTTCACTAACTGGCATAATGAACTGAACTCAACGGTTAACTTTGTGAAGTGCAATGAGAGGACTCAGCGTGACCTGGTGCTATATAAATACACAGAATTTTATTTACTAGAACAACCACGAAGACCAACCTGTTTCTTTCGGGCTTGGTCTTTGATCAGTTTCCAACGAACATCTGATTTCTTCTCATTCTGGAAGTCCTGCTGTAACTCTTTTTTTACATGTACAGAACAAATTAAGGCCTCATAATTATCACTGCTTTTTAAAAATCATATCAATTCAGCTGGTTTTCATATTCAGGAAATTACTGAGCAAGCACGTTAGAGAAAGGATATCATCAGGAACTAGAGCCAGGACTTTGTCTACAGACTCTTTGCGGGCCAGTATGTCCTGATCCTGCAGCGCGTATTGAGGGAAGAAGTGCTCCACCACTGCCAAAGACTCTCTGGTGGGATTAGACACAGCTGAAGCCACAAACAGAAGCAGCAATGACAAAAACAACAGTCAAACGTATATTTACCTGATAAAGGGGTGAATTGGATCTGTCAGCACTACTTTCTTCACAGTATCTTCACCACCCTAAAAGGTTACATTTAGAAATCACATCTGGACATACAACTGTACTGTATGTTAGTCAGAAACCAATAAATAAGCAGCTTTTAGTTATGGGAGCAGCTGTTAAGTGGCTTTGAATTTGAACTTTAAAGGGGTTCTAGATAAAAGTAATTTTTTTAACGATTGGAAACTATTATTTGAGCCTTAATATATCCCATGAAACTTTGTTGGGGCTCAGGAACCCAGAAAAATTGACCAACGCACCCCAATAGCTTTATTTCTTGAAGCAAGTAAGTCTGTGACCTGTGTGTGAGTGTGTGTGTGTGTGTTACTATCAGTGCAGACAAACGAGTAAAGAAGTGAGTGTTTTCCAAAGAGAGATTCAAATGGGTTGAGGAGCAGGTTTTGCAGATAAACAAGCAGGAGAACAAGGACTGCAAGATGTGGATCGATCTGCCTATCTGTCTGTGTGTGTGTGTGTGTGTGTGTGTGGCTGTACTCTGTTAGACCAGATTGCAGGCTATGGATTAATCTAGCATTCATTCATTCACAATCTGGATACTCCCATTATATCCTGGAATGTGATTGGTGCTCCAACATTCTTCTTTGTTAAACCAAAACAATACGCAAGTGGACCAAACTGAAACGGTTCAACACCGCCCCGTGAACCATCACACCCCTAATCATGACCAATGATTAGGTTGGGACCTGCAGATTTTAGGGTGTGTGTCGTGCTAATGACGTGTTAAACCAGCTTTTCTCCAAACGAACCATTTCTCTGTGGCCGTTACAGCATTATTAATTTACATAGGAAAGCAGGTCAGCAACAGCACAGACATTTTGGTATGCTACACTAGACACCCCCAAGCTGCCTTTATCCAACAACAACAACCAGATAAATGTGGTTTTAAATTCTAGGACTGCTTAAAAGACTTAAATAATCTTGGAGTTTTGCTTTAAAATCACCTAATACCGGTAAAACCATTGCTACCTTGATCAGGCTGAGATATTCAGCCACAGCAGAGCGTGCTGCAGCAGAGAGCTTCCGGGCAGCTTCATCACACACCCAACAATGAACTCCCCTTCTGCCAGAATAAACCCACAGCAGGTGCTGAAAGCCAAAGTCCTCTGGGAGAAACATAAAAAATGTCAATCTGATTTGATTCAAAATAAACACATGCCTGACATAAGACCAGGGACACACCTCTGAGCGCTCTGTCCAAGATGCGGATAGCAATGGTCATCAGCGTCCAGCACTTGGTGCAAATGTCTGCAGCACTGGATCGAAGTTTGAAAAGGTCATTTTGGTAGATTGTCCTCCAGAACACTCTGAACAGGCTCAGAACTAGAAATAATCACCTGCAGCAGCTTCGGACATCATCATAATCTGTCATATCAATATCAAACACAAGTTCCTTCTCTAGAGCTTGGAAGCTGCCGGACTTCACCGTGTTGTGTTGATTAGGCTGTTGATGACAAACAGTGACTTTACTACACTTACACGATAGTAAACATGATTTGATCCAGAATAAAGTCTTACCCTGTGACTGTACACTGCTCCAATATCAATCTTATAAGGGTTCATCTTCTGCATTTCCTTCTCCAGCTCGTTCAGCGTGCTGAAAGACTGGTAGCGCACGTAGATGTCATCTTTGAGCGTGAAGCAGAACTCTCGGTTTTGGAAGTAGTTCTTCTGCACTGAGAATGTGGGAAAATGGACAAATAAACACTGTATGTGTTTATTTCATAAAGGCAATCAAGCAAAATCTGTCTCTTTTCTAATGAGTGACAAACTTTTGTTTAAATATCACATATAAAATAATCGCTGTAAAGTTTCATTACTAATAAAATCAACGTCTTCCAGAAAAATTTTACTTAATCTTATCTGAATTTATCAGTGCAATAAAATACGGTGACGTTTAACTACCCAGGCTTTATTGTTGTTTTTTTCAGGTCTTCATCAACTCTTGAATACTGGGAACAAGCTGCTTTCCTTAAATAAATTAGCAGCTGTCTTACTAAAGTGAATCCTTGTTTAAACGTAACATAAGTCAAACGCTCTGAAAAGCTCTGTAACAGTTGTAAATACATCTCAAATGTTACACAGGGGGAAGCAAACGTAAAATCCACAAACCCTGAAGTTCAGCATAGAAGGCTAGCTAGCCTAATTACATATATAGCTAGTTAAATCACAGAAGACAAGCTAACAGCCCGGTCTGACGCTTGCTCGTGGTTCTGGTCTGTTTGTGAAGTTACCTCCTCCGTAGGTAAGCCAGCGGTAATACTGGTAGAAGGGGAACAGTCGTCGGTAGTACAGCGGTAATAAGTCCGGCAGACAAGCGGAGTCGTAGTCTGAAGATGGCATTATAATGTAGTAAAGCCAAGCTAATGTGCAGCTAGGTATATGTTACTGCTGCTCTTCAGTCAAGCTGACAGCTTGGTTAGCTAAGGACAGCGCGGGAAAACTCGAAAGAAACAGTGATGACAAACAACTGCGACAACTACGTCACAAATAACAGGAAGTACCATGAAAACGTTTTATTTATTTTCCTAAACTAAAATAACATTACAGAGTTCAACTTGAATGGAACTCAAGGTTTTCTGTGAATAAAGTAAGACTATAAAGCGTTAAGTTTTTGGCCCTGGGTTGACTTTGGAATGGAGATGTCCAGTATATTTATGTCGATGGTAGGGTTTGCTTCTTTTGATTCGCCGGGCGGAAGTCAAAACGAGCGGGGAGGAAGTTGTATTTGTGATCAACTGAGAGGGGAAACTTCGCTAATAGAAACAGATGCAATATAAAACAATATTAACATCTCAAATAGCTTGCATGAATGTTTGACCAATGTGGCCTTTTCTATTTTTAACATTCGAGGTATTTATTGCTACTAGACTCCGCCCGCATGGAAGCGCGGCTAAAACCACCAGGAATTAAATGGTGCGAACTATGAAACCGCACCAACCTGTGATTTCAAAATAAACTTTTTGAGTCAAATTTGTGACATACGAAATTATATCTTTAGGATAAATCTGTTTTCATCACTGGTAATGCCATACTTGAATTACTGTGTGGAAGTTTGGGGAAACACATACCTGAGTAATCTACAATCACTATCCATGCTGCAAAAAATGTGTAAAGGTAAATCAAGAGCTACAAAAAACATCTACTGGATCATTATGTTGATGAGCTGGGTTAAATAGAATTATACAAGAAGTTGATTGTTGAGTATGTTTAATCTATTTGTTCTCTGTATTTTTGTTATTTTTATATAGATCCATCCATCCATTTTCTGAACCTGCTTGTCCATGCAGGGTTGCGAATGGGGGGGTGGGGGCTGGTGCCTATCTCCAGCGGTCAACGGGCAATCAGGCGGGGTATATCCTTGACAGAGAGCCAGTCCATCGCAGGGCAACACAGAGACACACAAGACAAACAATCACACACACACACACACACACACACACACACACACACACACACACACACACACACACACACACACACACACACACACACCTAGGGACAATTTAGACAGACCAATCAACCTAACAGTCGTGTTTTTGAACTGTGGGAGGAAGCTGGAGTACCTGAAGAGAACCCATGCATGCACAGGGAGAACATGCCAACTCCATGCAGAAAGTTCCCAGGCCGGGAAGCGAACCCAGGACCTTCTTGCTGCAAGGCAAAAGCTCTAACGACTGTGCCGCTGCGCAGCCTTTTTATATAGATATGTTTCATTCATTTTTCATTTATAGGCACCAGAATGCATTACCTGCACTTCTAATATTTACCTCTCAACGTAGGACTCTTTCATAAGGGTACATGCACACCGGTGGTTTTAACGGTTATTCATGGGGCAAAATCTCCGACATTTTTGAAAAAAAAAAATCCATCTGCCAGTAAAGCAAAGCATCCAACCCACCTCTCCAAATGCGTAAAATGTGCATCACAGCCGCTAGATGCGCCGCACGCACCATCAGGTAGGTCAGCCCAGACAGCAGAGCAAATAGAGAAAGAATAGAGGATAAGTCTGATGTGGATAGAGATTACATTTTACAGCAGCCTGATCATCATTTAAATACCATCACCTGTCTTCTAGTCCATGCTATCAGCGTTATTTAATTGGTGTGTGTGCGTGCGTGTGTGTGTTTTCCACTTCAAACACTGGTCTAACCAACCAGACCAGTGTGTCCAGTAACATATTAATGTTACAATTAAACCGTTACACTTCATGTAGGCTAGGAACATTTCACCTGCCGTGGCCCGACCGCTTCTGCTCCACATAAACTTTGTGCGTGATCAAATGTCTCTACAGGTGCTTTCTGAGCTGAAGAGGCTATTCTGCCTCAGACTGGATGTGTCGTGCATCTCCATATTAGAGACGGGAACAAGCACTATTCAGCCAAAGTTTCATAATCAGTGAACATTTTTCCAAGTGACACATCCCTCAGAGAGACCGGGTTTCCAGACCGTTTCAGTGGGAGGAAATCTTACCGCATCGCTGTGGTTCTGCGCTGCGAACCCCTCTACAGATCTTCAGCTCACTGTCCACCGTGTGCGCTCCGATCCGCGCTGAGCACAGTGTCCAGTATAAAGCTCTGATGTTCTGATGGGAATCTTTTCTTGATGGATTTAGTTACCTCCGCGATGTGTGTAACGATTAAAATGTCAGCTCATCAGTGTGCATCGGGGTAATTCTTTCAAAACAACCAACATCCTTGAGTTTATCTGTCAAAATAAACAGTCAAATGGAAATATCTATAACCCTGCCATTTAACTGTTTTGCCTTCTTGTGAAGATTGTTGCAAAGAGAAACAATTAAACTTGATTAAACCCAGAGCCGTGAGCACTGCGCTGTACTTCCTGACTGTAAATGAGGGGGAAACGATTTAATCGGATCCTTTTCTTATCAACATGGTTTAGTGTAAAGTTTCATTCAGTACAAACTTTAGTTACACCAGTTTAACGAAACAGAGCCTGGATTTGTATTCTGAACAGTTTAAACATGTTTAAAACGGAGACATGCGTGACGCGTCTAAAATTTGCACCTGCTCCGCTATTACGGAAATTAAACTAACAAGATGAATAACATGAACTTATTTTAGGCACAGACAACATCCCCCACACTTTTGAAAATCTTGCAACGCGCCTCGCTGGAACCGGTTCCAATCGATGCTCAATGCTCGATGCCCAACCCTATAATCATGACATTACACTCTGATTGAATTTAGTCTGTGTCAATGTGCTGCACTGCGCCTTTATTCGTTTTTATTAAAATAACAGTACGTATCCAAAACGTTGAACTTAAATTTTATAAACACAAACATTTGACTTAAACATCTTGTTCCTTCAACACATATGATTATTCCAACTTATGAGCTGTAAAGTTATTTATAATTCAGGATGACTTCCTCAGAGTGAAAATGCAGGAGTCTGCATGAGGCCTTGGGTGAGAATGTTTTGTCTTCTTGTACGAAAACAAGAACGGAGCAGAACTTTCTGGATTTGGAGGCCAGACAGATGGTTTTCGTGTCTGCAAATGATGGTTATTTCCTTTTCAATTAGATGGTGAAAAACTCCTCCCACATTTAACATTTAACCCCAGTAAAACAACCACTAGCCTGATGTTCATGTAGTTACTTAAACGTAGATTAACCCAAAACTCCTCAGACTAAACCTGTTTTCACGGGTCAAAAAACAAACTAAAGTGGGTTTATTTTTATTCTTCACCTGGTCCCAACTCTGAATATCAATTCTGATAAAGTAAAGCAAGCTATGAGAAGTAAAGAAAAAGAAAAAATGGTATGAATGAGAAACATGTTCAAGGGGAGTGGGATGAAGCCCTCGCTTATAAATCCCTCTCCTTATTTATTTAATAGTCTCCAGATTAATCAAAATGTGTTCACCAGTGACCCCGGAAGAGGAAGCAAACTTTAAATATCCTGACAAAGCTCTTATTGTGATAATGGAAAAGTGGACACAGATCAAGAATCCACACAACCACCGATAATCATTTTCAGCCTCAGCAGATCCATGCAGAAGTAGAACCCGAGTCAGACCTTCTCTAGCTCTTCCACCAGGGCGCAGCATCTTCACACCCAGCCTCCATAGCGGAGCTTATTAGGGAGGTAGATGTTGGTGAGGAAGTCAGGAGCTATGGAGGCCAGGGACTGGATTTCAGCCTTCACCTGACTCTGCTGCATCAGCTCCATCTACAGAAGCAAAAGAGCAGCTTTAGGGGTGGGTGGGAGTCAAACCCTCGTATCTGCTGTTTAGTCATCTGGTACGTTTATAAACTCCACTAAAGAAGACAGTGTAAACACAATAAAGAACTATGATATAAATATAAGAAAAGAACCTTCCAGAGCTTTTATTCTGAGGTCCCTTCATGTTAGCATTCAAACAAACTGACAGCCGCACATTCTGAGACAAAGGTTTAACCAGCACCTTCATCATTTCTGCCATCTACTCTAGCTAGTCACATGGTGGTTTAGGCTAACTGCACTCGTTTAATAGCAGCAGTCACTATGTGAACGCATCATGGATGTGAAGCACCTTTTGCCTGAGGGCGTTTTGCGCAGCTGAAAAGACTGACTTCTGTAGCCCACATCGGTCGGTACCGGGTAGGTTAGGGTAACCCTAACCCGCCATCAGAACCAGCTTAGAACCGACCACCAGAAGAGACATGCGGGTCAGCTGGTTTCTGGGTCGAAACCACATCAGAACGGCCGCCTGGACCGCCAGGAGAGGATGCGCGACTTTTAAAAATACCAAGTTGAATGGGTGGCTGGGTCAAATCCAACTAAAAGAAGCCCGCATGATCCCCAGAACCGGTGTTGTGCCATAAATCGACTGGCTGCTAAAAAGTGATTAGCCACCGCGGGGTTGCGCACAGTTAGGGTAATTGCATTTCTAGACAAAATTGATCTACAGCTTATATTTTTAAAGGTTAAAAATGAAAACAACTTTAATTTTTTTTGACATCTTTGGGGTGTTTATGAATGTGGAAGACACCCAGCGTCCTGTGATAAGACTAATAACATCAAGAGATAATAAAGTAATATTTGTCATGTCCCTGGGAAGGTGTTTAACCCACGACATGAAGAATCATCACAACAACGGCAGAAAGTTCAAACAATGATTTATTAAACCTAACTAAAAGTGTCCTGGAGATATCCAAGTTCAATGAAGCCAGAAAGAGTCCAGGAGTCAGTAGGGAGGGCAGATGGTGTGACGGGGTGCGTCCAGAAGAGGGAGCCAGACGATGGCGGCAGAGGATAGGAGGAACAGGAGGAGAGGCGAACCGTGAGAGTTGTTGTCCAGGCGGGTTATGGTGAGTTCCAGGTAGGTATATTCCAATTAATGGTTCAGCGTTTCCAAGTATCCTGAAGAGGAATACAAACTTGAGTCCAAAATGGTCCAAACACAAGAATCCACGAAAAAATCCAAATACTGCGACAGCAAAATGTCTGAGCAGAGACCAAGCATAACCTAAGACTTGAGAGTGGCAAGATACTACCGTGAGTAGCTAATCATCCAGTGATGTGAAGTAGTTCCCTCTCCTCTTAAATAGAGCTCTGCTGCGGTTGATCTGAGGATCTGCAGCTGCCGCTGATTGGTAATGCTCCGCAGCTGGTGAGTGCCCTCTCCTGGAATGAAGATCTCACAAAGATGTTGTAGAGAAGGAGGAGTACTCACCCCGACACACAACAATATTTAAGTCAATTTAACCCTTTACATGTGACCACCACAAACCATCTTTCAATCGCAAATATTGCAAAAAGGATTAAAATGTCCTCATTGTGAACGTTTAGGACAAATAGCAACACTTAAAACAACTTCCGAACTGGAAAAACTAATATCCACGATAAACATCTGTTTAAGTACCGGACGAGGTTATCCCTGCTTTCTCAATGTCCATATTGCTAGATATGCTGAGTTTTAAGGCGAAATCCTGGGGAATTTCGACTAGAAATGCAATTACCCTAACCGTGCGTGATCCCACGGTGGCTAATCATTTTTTGGCAGCCAGTCGATTTATGGCACAACACCGGATCACAGGCATCTCTATAAGTACTAAACTATGTTACGTGAACGGATATTAATAAATATGGGACAGCTGACAGATTGTGGTGTTAGCACATGAGTTTAAGCTAGCATCGTTAACTCACAAGACACGTGCTGATTGAAATCAGGTGTGATGATGCAGGGTTGAAACTAAAATATGCTGGATAGCGGCCCTCGATGGACCAGGGTTCCCCACCCCTGATTTAAAGTTTCCTCTGTGTCAGAGCCGGCATTAGTCCATTATTTTCTCTGGATTCAGCTAACAGGACTCAGCCGACATCACTTTGTTTGGCCCAAAAAAACCTTTCCCACAAAAATGACTCTAAAAGCCTAAATAATTTATGTATGTGTTAAAAAATGTTTAAGACGAGTTTCTATTAAGATTCTCTAAACATCGGTTCATGGGAGTCTCTAACCTGCAAGTTACTCTTTAAAGAGCCAAAACAATTATCATTTGCACAGTTTCTCTACTTTAAATCATGAATTAGTAATGGCGTTATTCTTTTATTATTTCATTAATAAATATTTTATCTATCAATTTAACACAGATATTCAATTCAATTCCAGTCCTGGAAGGCCCGTACACATTCCGTTTTTGTGGTTTCTCTGCTCCAACACACTAGATTCAGCGGTTGAATCACCTGTGCAGACGCTCATCAGGCTCTGCAGAAACGCTTGGTCACCTTGGTGAGAATGTGTTGTGAAATCAGGTGTGCTGAGGCAGGGTTAAAACTAAACGTGCTGGATACCGGCCCTCCAGACCTGGAATTGAATACCCCTGAATCTATCATCTAAAAGTTTAATCTTACTCAAGAGTTCATATCAAAACTGAATCTACATTCACACACTCCTGCCTATCGTCTCCACAGCTGTCACCTCTGTGTTCAGAGTTAAGACTTTCTATCTGGTGAGAGATCTCTTGCAGCATAGAGCCTGAACGCCCTGAGAGAGAGGTGGAGAGTTTGGCGTCGCCTCTCAGCTGTTTGGAGAAACAAATTCCTGAAAATGACACAAACACTTATCCTACATAGGTGTTTTACTGCTCTGTGACCTGCAGTTTCTCCAAAAATCTACAGTAAAATGATGAAATATGTATTCTGGTTATAGTTTACCTGAACCTTAACTAAAATCTGAAGATAACCGCTTTAGGATGTGGGATTTTAGACGGGGGTGAACTGGAGCTCCCAGAGAAAACCCCCAGGCAGCACAAAGAGTCACAGACAGGATTTGGAAGGTGTCAGCTGTGACATAATTCTTGTGTTGCCTCATTTTTTTTAGCTAATTCAAAAAACAACAAGCCTTCAGTAATGCTGGCTCTGCTGATCTCCACCTGTAAGGTGATCTGTGTTATTCTCAATAACCCTACTGGTTATCGTCTCCACAGCTGGGTGGAGTGTATTCAGAGTAAACATTCCATCTATGGCACTTCCCCTTTTCCTTTATGATGTCACTAAGTTTTCAACACATGATATGTCCGAGTATTGATATGTTCTAACATCTTCTAGCTATCTAATGGACCTCATTCAGAGATGTTCTAAGGTGTTTTTGTTAGTCTTCTCGTGATGTGTTGCGTAAAATCTAGAGGGACTTACTTATTTATCAGAGGAAGGGGATTACCTTTCCTTTTGGGTGCTTTAGAGGGCAAGACAACGTGATTCCTGAAACGAGTCGAGCATCCAGGCTGGTTATCTGGGTTGCCTTCCTGAGCAGAAGACGGATTTGCCACAAGCATATTCTCCTTTATTCTCAAGCGCCACTCAAGAAGCCTTTTTTCGCGTGTTGCAAACGTTTTGTTGGTTTCTAACTTATGATTACTCTGTTGTAATTTACCATTTAGTTCAAGAATCTGTGCTCTCCTCAACTCCAGCTGCTTTGATAATTCTCTTTTATCTTCTTCTAACTTTTTCATTTCGTTAGTTCTTATTCTGTCTTCATTAGCTGAGCGTTTCATTTGCTCCGTTGCACGTTCCAACTCCATCATCGCATGCTGCAGTTGTTTCTCCAAAGCATCACACTTATCTCTATGAGCCTTCCGATCCTGAGTTCTTGAGTCCAGCCACTTCGTATGTTCAGATTTATGGATATCATTTTCTAATTTACTTATTTCTTGATTGGCGTTTGACAATTCATCTGAAAGGACATTGTTAAAATGCTTGTATTCGCCAAGTTCGTTTTGGGCTATCCGACAGTTCATCTGAGAGGTGTGTAACTCTGTTTTTAGTTCAACCATCTGATCATTTTGATGTATCTGGGAGGCTTGTAATCTCTTTCCACAGTATTCATGGTGAAAGTTAAGTTTCAGTTGCTGCTCGTTGGTTTTTTCAGTCAAAAGATTAATCTGGTTGATGTGTTCAGCAGATTTGTTTGTTAGGTTGTGTATCTCATCTCTCAGTAACTCATTTTCGATTTCCAAATAGCTGGCTTTATGTTCGAAAGGCTTCAACATCTCGATCAATGTGTCTGCCTGGATGCGGCTGGTAGTTTCATTTTGTAATTGTTCTTCTAGTTCTAAAATCTTGGGTTTGGGCCTCAGTGTGACATTGGTCCACGTGATGCATTCTAACATCTAACTCGTGTTTATTTTTCAACACTTCCTCGTTGTCTTCTGTCAGAAAAGTAATCTTGTTTTGTAAATCATGAATTTCAAACTCCAGTAATCCAGCGGCGTCTCTCTGTTGCTTAACTTCGAAGAGTTCCTTCTCTGACTCTTTCAAGTTAATCCCTAACATTCGATATTCGTCTTGTAATTTCAATATTTTTTTGTGTTTCCTCCTAACGTCATCCTTAAGTAAATTAATTTGTTTATCTCTCTCTAACAATTGGTCGTGATGACATTGTTTCAATTCTGAGGTGACTGCAGAAATATTGTCTTCATGTTTATTCTTCATTGTGAAGAGCTTGTCTTCAAGTGTTTTATTTTCTGCCATATATCTCAAGAGTTCATCTATCAGATCTGGTTTAGGCACTCTGAGAAGAGCTTCAACATTCATATTTCCACTCATGTTGTCAAACGTAGACATGTCGTTCTGAGCTGAGTCTTACCTGTTGCTGCGTCGAGTGTCTGGTGTGAAGTGCTGTGCGTGACGTCATAAAGGACGTCGACAAGCATACGCACGCACCTACGTGCACTACTACTGCAGCACTGCTTCTACTCTTCTATAACGGTGCCCTGCCTGGGACACGTGGTTTATGACGTTGGCGTTATTTAGTTGGTAGAAGAGGACCGCTGATCGATTTCTGATCCATTCTGCTCAGACGGAACAGTTGTTATACCAAAGGCTGCGACCAGGGGGCAGAGTTGAGTTCTCTTGCGTCTGTACCCAACTTGGCATGAATGAAGTAGATGCTACGTTAAAACCGTAAACTACGTAAAATGACTTTGAGGAAGTTTTCAGACAAACGTGACATTACAGGCAGCGATTTTCTGTAGAATTATTTTGGGACTTGTGCTGTGTTGTTTTACTTTATTCTGTATTTTTTTCTGAAACACCATAATCAGTTTGGAATACAAGCTATAGTTGTTGACCTTACTTTTAAGACAATTTCATTTTGATCCTTTTGCCTTCCTTCTGTGAGTCATTGAGGTAGGCCTTAATTTTGTATCAATGATTATTTCATAATCCTAATTGGATAATTTAGTAGATCTTTACTTGGGTTGCTCCTTGGTTCCTATTATGCACCTCGTTTGGTTACGTTGAGCCTCTTTTTGACACAAACACAACATGTTTTCAGAAAGCAAACAAACAAATCCTAAACAGGCCTGTTGGAGCTCCTGTAGTGTCAGGGTCAGAATGCCCTCATCGCATGAATGATGTGTGCACGCCAGGGCTGCATCTGCACATCTTAATCCTGCAACTTTAACCCATGATGCCTTTTTGCAGAAAGCTTCAGGATAGAAGGATGCTGACAGATTAGATAGTTTTTTATTCTTGAGGTGAAATCCATTCACTCCCAAACTCCACTACACGCATCTCCTTTGAGATCAGAGACAGCTTTCTGTGGCTACTGCTGGTGTGCATGATGGTGCTTGTGGTGAGATTGCATTTCATCCATGTGCGCACATGGGGTGGGATGAGGGAATACAGATGTGCAGACTACCTTGGAGACTGAATTAGAGCTAAACCTGTTCATACATTCACATGCATTCCATTCACTAGCAGCTGCCTCCCACAAACAGCCTGCACACTGTCAGGGTTTACACACACACACACACACACACACACACACACTTCTCCAGTTGAGCTCCATGATAAGGAACCAAAAATGTTTGTTTTTGTTGTCTTAAAGGAAGGGAAGTTATGTGTGATGAGGAGGTCAAAATACGTGCAAAGATCCCTTCCTGCCCGTGTGTGCGTTGCAGGCTTTTGTGTTTAACAAGAGGTTTTTCTGCATGCTCAAGCCTACGTTGAGATCACTTTGAAGAACACAATCTGGACAATATGACTGGATTATTAAAAATCCACTTAATGAGACACCATGCATTGTGCTCACTGCTCCACTTCCACTAACACTACGCCTTGAAGATTTCCATCAGATGTGATCGTTCTCCCAGAGCGGTGAGAGGAAACATCTCTGCTTTATAGGTTTCTCAGGTCAAGTGCTGCTTTGAGGTCTTTTATGCATACGCCAATAACACTTCCTGTCACATCCAGATGTACAACAGGACGAGTTCAGAGCTGAGACAGAAGGGAGGCAAACACAGCCATCATCTCTCTGCAAGTGGGAGCATGAGACGTATAATTCCATCTAAACAACATCATAAGTGACAGGGGATGGATAAATGAATACAAATGTTAACACTTGCTTGGAAAGGAAAACACCAGACGACTGGGTTGTTAGATCACTGTCAGATAGTTCATGTGCTCATTTTGAAGAAAATCTGTACAGATCAACATCTGATATCACACATGGGTGAAACCGAAACACACGATGTTACGTCTTCTATCGGTGGATAAGGAGGACAGGGAGTGACACAGTGGCATGTGTTTCAGGTGTTAGAATGGTAAACAATGATTTTATTAAAGGATTTTAAAATGACAAAAAGCTCCAAATCTAAAAGTATTTAAAACGCACTGTTAAAATGGCCAAGGGTTTGCGTTTAAAACAGACATCCGAATGCTCCCAAGCATTCACAAAAAGTCCACTGACTTAAGCACAAGTTTGGGAGCCAAGAGGAAACCAGCACTCTGGTCCATCGTCTGTTAAAAACCTCTAAAAGTTGTTAAGCTTCACCAAGTTTAAACAACTAAAACCCATTAAAAGCCATTACAACACCAACAAATGGCGCACATGAGAGAACGTGCACAGATCCAGTCTCTCCCTTCCTCCTGGCAGCCCTCCTTTTTATGTTGCTCAGGAGGTGATCAGCCCAAGTGAGTGCTGCTGTGCAGGTAGGAGGAGGAGGCAAAGCACTGATTGTCCTCTGCTGAGTCAGTTTTCTGGGACAGACAGCAACAGCTGTAACACACGAACATGGAAATACATTTTAATACCAGTGATCCTCCATGTTTTCTAGACAGGAAGCACAATATCCTGATCCCCTCTGGTGGTTTAGAAAAGGAAAGAAAAAAGGCTGCTGCACTAGTTATGAGCATCGACATATACATAGGTTATGAGTCATCAGGATGTGTGTGTGTGTGTTTCATTTCAACCTCACACCTGCTAATAGGAGATCTAGTGCGCCTCCATGTGGTGAAACCTTGCATGTTACAACAGCTTTTAACGAATGAGTCTCCAGACAAGCGTGTTTCTGCTCGTAAATGTTTTGTATTCAGACACAGCACTTCCACACGTTACTGAGACAAGTGTACAAACATATCATTATGAGACATAATGTTTCAGAGTAATAATTACTTTTCATGCACTAAATATCTCTGGGACCATTCAGGATGTGATACACAGTGATCAAGATAGAACTTGTGATTTTGTTCAGGAACACATGCTAAGGGCCCAAAGCAGCAGTTGTATGTTTGAGACACTTGAATATTTCCACGTGTGGCTCGTCTCTACAGTTCATGTGCAAAAAACATTATGAAGATGCCAAATAAAATGCAATGCAAGTTTCTGTTATGTAAAATATGCTAGTTTAACCATTTAGCCAAGCCAGCTTCCTTTATTAAGCAGATTGCAAACAGCAGAGCTGAGAAAAGCACTGAAGGTAAAAGTTATACAATACATAGAAAAAGCAAAAAAATAAAAATAAATTAAAAAATTATATATATATATATTAAAATCCAAAACAAAACAATCAAACCATTGTTGGTGCTTTGGAGGTGCTGCAGTCATAATTAATAATGAGACTTACAGCAGAGTGGGAGCGTGTGCACCTACCATCCACTGAATGAACCGTTTCAAAGGCTCAGCTCTCTGGAGTGGAGGGGTTCTCCAGGTGGAAAACACACCTCCTGACCTCACCGCTTCTTCAGCTCTGAATCACTGAGGCGTGTTTGCTGCCAGTGTCAGAGATTTCACAACCACATAAAACTCATAAAATCACCCAAACTTCAGCTTCTTTATTCTGTGATAAATAAAACAGGATGAACACAAACTTGTCTTTAGGTCGACTCCTCTACACACCAGAGCTGTGGCTGTGCCAGCTCCATCAGGAGCCTTAGTAGCAGAACACATCCCGTGTGCTCATAAAGTCTCCATGAGGAGGAAGAGTTTCTATCCAGCTTTGCGAGACATGATGATTATAGTTTCTTGTTTTCTGTATTGATTTTGTCTTTCATGGATGCAGCCTTACAGTTCAACAGCTAAATGAAATTTAAAGTTTTATTTATTCAAAGTAAAATGTCATTAAAAGCACAACTATCAGTCACTTCACACGTTTGTTTATATGAGCATAGCAGTCGTGTGGTCACGCCATTGTAGTTTTTCTATCATACTTCCACCTGTGACTCTTACCAGATCCTGTTTGACCTCTTCACCTTTGACTGTTATGGTAAAAAGTACCACCAGGTGGGGCTATTGGTCATTTACAGAACAAGGTGTTCGACACAATCACAGCTACTGAATATTCTTCCTGTGTTAGGATTATGTCTATTTGGATTTCCAGAGCCATTCAAACCAACATATTGGCTGTCTGATTTACACTGGAAACACTGTTTATTCACTCCATTTCTAATTAATAAGGAACTATTATAAAACATTTCTTCTCTAACATTTGTAGTGAAAATTATTTGACTACATTTTTATTAATAATGAACAATAAGATGTGATATTCCATATAAATATGAAACATCAAACTGATTCACCTTTCAATGTTTAATCAGAAGATTCGAGTGTTCATTTACAGAGGGCCAAAAAAGTATTTAGTCAGCCACCGATTGTGCAAGTTCTCCCACTTAAAATGATGACAGAGGTCAGTAATTTTCATCATAGGTACACTTCAACTGTGAGAGACAGAATGTGAAAAAAAATCCATGAATTCACATGGCAGGATTTTTAAAGAATATATTTGTAAATCAGGGTGGAAAATAAGTATTTGGCCATTAACAAAAATTCAACTCAATACTTTGTAACACAACCTTTGTTGGCAATAACAGAGGTCAAACGATTACTATAGGTCTTTACCAGGTTTGCACACACAGTAGCTGGTATTTTGGCCCATTCCTCCATGCAGATCTTCTCGAGAGCAGTGATGTTTTGGGGCTGTCGCCGAGCAACACGGACTTTCAACTCTCCACAGATTTTCTATGGGGTTGAGGTCTGGAGACTGGCTAGGCCACTCCAGGACTTTCAAATGCTTCTTACGGAGCCACTCCTTTGTTGCCCGGGCGGTGTGTTTGGGATCATTGTCGTGTTGGAAGACCCAGCCACGTTTAATCTTCAAAGCTCTCACTGATGGAAGGAGGTTTTGGCTCAGAATCTCACGATACATGGCCCCATTCATTCTGTCCTTAACACGGATCAGTCGTCCTGTCCCCTTAGCAGAAAAACAGCCCCAAAGCATGATGTTCCCACCCCCATGCTTCACAGTAGGTATGGTGTTCTTGGGATGTAACTCAGTATTCTTCTTCCTCCAAACACGACGAGTCGAGTTTATACCAAAAAGTTCTACTTTGGTTTCATCTGACCACATGACAAAGTAGGGACCATAAACACGCTTCATATTAATTCAGACAGTCACATAGTTTATAAAAATGAATTGATTTCTTTTCCCTAAACTAATGATTATACATGACAAGATATGAATGGAATGACATGTAATGTAACAAAGTGATTTGATGGGATGTGTGGAACGTTGTAATGGAAGCTAGATGTTGTAAAACCTTCTAGGTGTCTGAGAGAATTGGTAGTCTGGGTTGTAAAATAAATCTGGCTGTTTGTTTACCTAGAGATTTATTTATAAAAAATATCCGACGCAATCTGTGTCGAGTCTACGCACCCTTTTGTGTGCAGATTCTCGTGCAATCCAGGGGGTCAAGACGAGGTCGTGCTGGTCACTTCCGGTGGAGTGGACCTCTGATATCAGGAACCCATAGATTAGCTCCGATAGGACCCGTCTAGTCTGATGTCTCTACAGGTGACGGCAGGAAGCTGGAATGTTTGTTTGCGTCTAAGTCTGTTTGTTTGGCTCTTAGAAGAGCCGTTTGTCTGATATCAGCTGCAGCGTTACAGACAGGGGCGCCTCCAGAAAATTTTGATAGCGGTGGCCAGATGGGGCCAAAGAAATTTGTGGGGTGGCACACCAAATTGGTCTTTGAATTTAGTCTGTGTCAATGTGCTGCCCTGCACCTTTATTTGTTTTTATTAAAATAACAGTACGTATCCAAAACGTTGAACTTAAATTTTACAAACAAAAACATTTGATTTAAACATCTTGTTCCTTCAACACATATGATTATTCCAACTTATGAGCTGTAAAGTTATTTATAATTCAGGATGACTTCCTCAGAGTGAAAATGCAGGAGTCTGCATGAGGCCTTGGGTGAGAATGTTCTGTCTTCTTGTACGAAAACAAGAACGGAGCAGAACTTTCTGGATTTGGAGGCCAGACAGATGGTTTTCGTGTCTGCAAATGATGGTTATTTCCTTTTCAATTAGATGGTGAATAACTGACCACATGGTACATTACATTTAACCCCAGTAAAACAACCACTAGCCTGATCTTCATGTAGTTACTTAAACGTAGATTAACCCAAAACTCCTCAGACTAAACCTGTATTCACGGGTCAAAAAACAAACTAAAGTGGGTTTATTTTTATTCTTCACCTGGTCCCAACTCTGAATATCAATTCTGATAAAGTAAAGCAAGCTATGAGAAGTAAAGAAAAAGAAAAAATGGTACGAATGAGAAACATGTTCAAGGGGAGTGGGATGAAGCCCTCGCTTATAAATCCCTCTCCTTATTTATTTAATAGTCTCCAGATTAATCAAAATGTGTTCACCAGTGACCCCGGAAGAGGAAGCAAACTTTAAATATCCTGACAAGGCTCTTATTGTGATAATGGAAAAGTGGACACAGATCAAGAATCCACACAACCACCGATAATCATTTTCAGCCTCAGCAGATCCATGCAGAAGTAGAACCCGAGTCAGACCTTCTCTAGCTCTTCCACCAGGGCGCAGCATCTTCACACCCAGCCTCCATAGCGGAGCTTATTAGGGAGGTAGATGTTGGTGAAGAAGTCAGGAGCTATGGAGGCCAGGGACTGGATTTCAGCCTTCACCTGACTCTGCTGCATCAGCTCCATCTACAGAAGCAAAAGAGCAGCTTCAGGGGTGGGTGGGAGTCAAACCCTCGTATCTGCTGTTTAGTCATCTGGTACGTTTATAAACTCCGCTAAAGAAGACCGTGTAAACACAATAAAGAACTATGATATAAATATTAGACAAGAAAAGAACCTTCCAGAGCTTTTATTCTGAGGTCCCTTCATGTTGGCATTCAAACAAACTGACAGCCGCACATTCTGAGACAAAGGTTTAACCAGCACCTTCATCATTTCTGCCATCTACTCTAGCTAGTCACATGGTGGTTCAGGCTAACTGCACTCGTTTAATAGCAGCAGTCACTATGTGAACGCATCATGGATGTGAAGCACCATTTGTATTTGAATATAAAATAGCAACAGGATGTCGTCACGTTTGACAATTTATTTGATTGACAATCATCCCTGAAAGAGAGGATCACTGATATCAAACAGTCCAGCAGAAACCTCAGAGGCAAACACCACCAGGTCAAATTTGAAGCTAAATGCAAACCGATCAGCTCTTTGATAATCAGAAGTCTTCTTCCACAGAAGGAATTAACATTAGCAATAGCAGGTGTTATGGCCACCAGCCTGGCATCTTCAGGTGTTTTATCCCAGGTGAGGGTCATCAGAGGGATTCAGGTCAGCTGTGCTCCTCAGCAGCCTGGAAGAGAGGAGGAGGGGCGGTGTCAGGCTGATCACCAGGGCTGGATGATCCTGGCTCCTGCATCCAAATGGCCAGGCTGGTGCCCATAACACAGGTATTCCTTTAAAAGTACCCGTAAGACCTGATTGAAATGCCTCGTCTGTCCCTTAGCGACGACTGTTGAAGACAAAAATGCTAAACCTGTGCTTACAACAGA